>NW_007260787.1:39261-89686 GCF_000164805.1 Carlito syrichta
GGCAGGTTGCCCAGGCGGGCCTCGAACCCGTGGGCTCAGGCAATCCACTCACCTCAGTCTCCCAAAGCGCGGGATTACAGGCTGAGTCACCCACCCCGGCTCTCACCAAGACATTTAAATCAAGATTTGGCGAAGGTGCAGGAACATGCCATGCAGATATGACTTGGGAAGGGCGTTCTAGACAGAGGGAACAGCAAGTACCAAGACCCAAGGGTAGTGGGCAGTTGTAGAAAGAGCTATGGCTGGGGAGACAAACTCTGCTGAGTGTTCTAGATGAGTCAATAACCCCCTCTGAACCTCATCTCTTTCATATGAAAATGAGGGTATGAGCAAGGAGATTCCCAAGGTCCCATTCAGCTCTGACATTTGACGATTCTATGGCAAAGCCCTTCTTTTAGGAAAATCAGGAAGCTGTTTGCCAATGTGGATATGTTCACGGAAATAAAGAACTTTAAAAAAAATTATTATTCCTCTGAGGAGAATAGAATTTGAGAAAGGTGGCTTTTGCTCTGAACTCTTCTAACAAGGGAGATAAGGGCCATGCTGGGGTTTGGCAGCTGGAACACGCACATCCATGCTCTCTGAAAGCTGGATTTTTTATGTACCTGGGGTGCAGATGGGTCAGGAAATGAATGGAATCAGTAGAGGGGGTTGCTGTCTTTTAAAAAATTATTATCACTGTTCAGCGTTTAATTTCCGCTATATCCTTGGCAGATGACAGCAGATTGCTGGGCATGAACAAGAGAAGATTATTTCTTATCTGATCATTCTTTGTGTGTATTTGGGATGATCGAAGGTTTCTAATATTGAAAAGTCAAACAGCATGGACCGTTTCACCCACCATCAGTTTAGCCTCTTGCTTACAATCCCATGCCTTTAATTTTCCAGTTCTTTAAAAGGAAAAATATTAACCATTAACAGTTTGGCCAGGTAATGTGGGAAGATGAAATTTGAAATTTGGAGCTAAATACACATCTTCCATGACTCTTGAGTCTCTTCTGGGAGCTCTTGGGTTTGACACATGACCTCTTTTTTATGCTTTCTGTGGGTGAGTCCCACGAGACACACCGATCACTATGGGCTGTATTCATGGACCATATCATGCCAAGGGTTTGGGCACAGCAAAGAGCTAATACTGAATGAATTATCTCTGCAACTGAGGAGTTCCTAAAAATACACAGAGAATTATTCTGAGATTTCTCAGATTTCATCCCAAATGTTAAAAACTTCTCTACTTTCTGAGGGTTGATTTGGTGCTAAGGACCCAGTGTTTACATTTGGGAGGTAGGTCAGGGATGGGGATGACAATAGGAAGAAAGAAACAGTAAGACTGTGAATTTTCTAGGATTTTACCCTACTTGCAAGCCAACAAGGGGACCTGCCACAGTTTTGTGGATGCTGGTGGACTTCTGTGTCAGAGACAAAGGATTTCATGACTCTCCTCAATAGCAGTAGCCAGGGTATCAGCATTTGCACCAGTTCTCTAAATGCCATTCCCACAGGGCGATGTGGAGGGCCAGGAGACACTTGTCTATCCAGTGAGTTGTGTTACAGGAGAGGCACTCCGAGCTTAGGGAACCTAAATCTCTTATAAAAGGCAACAAGCATGGCTGTGCTTAGCTCCAGAGGGAGATGTCATCTTAATTACATGGGTAGTAAGCAAGCTTGCCTTTTGCCCTGGAAGGAGGCACTATCTCTATATAAACATCCTGGGAAAGACAGTCTGAAAAGAAGGCAGCCAGCATTTCTGAGTGCCATACATGCAGAAGCACAATAGAAATATGAAGAATCATCTTCCAACAGAAACTCAGACATATTTTGGCCATAAAGATGCACCTTTTCCCCACCCCCTGTCAGTTGTCTCAGGTGGATTTACCCTCGACTTTGGATCATAGTGTTTTTCCTTCTCTAATTTCTAGGGAAATCCAGGGAGACATATTTCTGTCTGAGCTCAAGGTACAATGCAAACCCTTCCTGGGGACAAAGGCTGAGAAGAATTTTAGAAACTCCCCCACCTTGTGACCTTTTTTACTTTGTTGCTCATTGCAGGACAGTTGTACACTCCAACTACTGGAAATGCTAATTTCTTATCATTTTTGGTCTAGAAGGGACTGCAGGTTGTTACCTGGGTCAGCCCTCCTTGATTAAGACAGTGATTAAGACAGTCTTTACATTTTGGGCAACTAAGATTCTGAAGAATTAAGTGGTGTCTTCTTCATGGTTATTCAGTAAAGCCATAGTGGAACCGTGATTCCAAGTCAGGTCTACTGAAATGGAAATTGTTCTGCTGTTTCCCTCAAAACTGGAATTTAGACTATGGAATCTTCACAGATAGGCTTGACCAGATAGTTTGAGGAGAAAACAAGAAAAAATATGGGTGAGGGTCCACAGAATATCTTTCTTCAGCACTTGAAATAAAAGCAGTGTATGAAAGAGATTGCTAGTTGCCTGTTCAATATCCATGTTCTCTTTTTATTAGGATAAGTTCCTTATGTATTGACTTTGACAGTTTGCCCAACTTTTATTTAATGCTTAATTTCTATTTTTTAAAAATCATATTTATTTTTAATTGACAAATAAAAATTGTATCTATTTATTGTGTATGGCATGTTTTGAAATATGTTTACATCACAGAATGTCTACAAGCAAGCTAACTAGCATGCATAACCTCACATCTTCATATTTTTTTGTGATGAGAACATTTAAAAATCGACTTTATTTGCATTTTTCAAGATACTCAACTTTAAAAAAGTCATCTAAATTTGCCAGTATTCCTTTATGTTGGGGTAGTCAACGTGGCATGCGTAGAAGTCCCTTCCAGCAAACTTCCTTTAAGGGGACTCACCTGGCTGGCAGGAGACCTTTTCCTCCCCCTCCCCTTCTTTCTATTCACAAACATGGCTCAGATGACTAGAGTCCCAGTGTTGATGTTGGAATCATAAGGAGACCTTATGGGTGAAATGAATGGAAGATGGTGGAGCAGAGAGCTAGGAGGAGCCTGGACCATTGTTACCACCATGGAGCACCATGTCAGCTCACTTCTGTACTTCTTCTGTGTGAGAGAAATATAATATCTCCTTTTTTTAGCCACTGTACTTTTGAGCAGCAGATGAATATAACTCTTAACAGATACTGAATGCTTATCAATACCTAGCTATGCTCCTTGAATGTCCATTGTATCTGGTTGAGTTTCTTAGTTGAGAATAACATAATCTTGGGCGATCTTTAGCAAAAAGGGACTAATTATCTTTCAAGAAGTTTCTAGGGTTACAAGATTGAAATGATGGCTGAAGAACTTTGTCTGGAGCAGGTGGGCACCAAATTGTTTCCGAAAATCTTAGTTGCAGACTCTGCTCATTGGTCTTTCCAGAGCCCCATGAAGTTAAATGAATTCTGATTTCTTGCCAGTTCTTGTGTCTCTCTGTAAAAATTGAACATCTCAGTAAGTATTTGATTGGCTGAGTCAAGGTCACATGACTGCCCTGTACCATGTTGGTCAGAGGAAGGATGGAGGAGAAAGGAGCCTCCTGGAGCCCCTCTGGCTTCCACTATGGGCAGGCAAGGGGGAGAGGCACTTGCATTTATTGTCCCACAAGGACTGCATCCAGCAGGAGCAGAGGTAATTCCCTAGAAGGCAATCAGAGCTCTATTGAGAAGCAACACTGTATTGCATCTCCTCCCCCATTAAAAATATTCAGTGTAGTAGAGAATCTGATACTTTCTGTGATGAGGTGAATCTGTCAAGATAAAAGACAAAGACTTTTACACCACGAAGACTTCAGGGATGTGCAGCTCTTTACAGATCCTCCCTCCTTGGGAAAACAGGCTTATGATAATAGCAATGCCTTTGAGGAGGGCAAGTGCTTCATGTAAAAGAGCTCTTTAAATCTTCTTGGGGCTTATGTAGATGTAAGTGATATTTCATGGTAAAATGCTAGCTCATCCATTTCCTGAGTTGGCCCCCCCCACCTTAACAAGGCTGCAGTTTCTAATTCACACTCATGAACCTGACTGCAGCAATTACAGGTCTCCACGGATCTCCCTAAGTGGGGCAAGTGATCCCTCGGTGTTGGGAAATCAGAACTCCAGAGAGAACAAGTGCTGTTCCCAGGGCCATGTGGTGTGATGGTAGAGCAGCAGGGCAAAAGCAAATTATAGAGTCTGTGGCAAAGATGGCTGCAGATCATCAGTTAAGTGACGGCTGCCAAGGAGAGCTGGCCTCGGTGTGAAAAGGCTCAGGAGTAGAGAAAGAGATGTGCATCTCTAGCCTCAGAAGGTCTACGTTGCCATGAAATATTAGCAAACCATGTCAAGGAATGCAGAGACTTGGCGATGTGGACCCTGAGGCTCCCCACTGGACTTCAGTTTCTTGTTGCAGGCATATTGAATATCCGTCACTGGGGAAGGTTATCCTGAGGAAAGCAAAAGCTGAAGTCTCTGCCCTGCTTAAAATTCTCCACTGGCTTCCCAGTGCTGCTAGGACAAGATTCAACCTCCTCATTCTGGACAATGAAATCTTTCATGATCTGACCTTGCCTTCCTGTGTGCGCTCCTCTTTCCTTCTGACATCCTTTGCTGCTTCAGTCACTCTGGTCCACTTTCAATTTCTGGAGGCTTGTTCCTGCTCCTTTTCATTTCCTTCTGTGCCCCAGAATTGTACTTGGCTGATTTCTCCTTGTCATTCACCTCCCAGCAGAGATGTTGTCTGCCCTAAGTGGGCCCCACTGCCTGACTTCCATTCTTGGCACTACCATGTGCTGGCTGTGTGATATTCAGCAAACACGCAGCTACTCTGTGCCTCAGTTTGCTCAGCTGTGACTGGGGATCATATTCATTTTATATCATGTTTTTTGTGCAGCTTATACAAGTTCGTATATCCAAAGCCTCTAGGACAGCGCCCAGGACACAGTCCATGCTACATAAGTGTTAATGTCCTTGTTATCGAAGTCACTGTGTCACACTGCTTGAATTACTTTTGTTATGGCACTCATTACTGTTTGAAATTATTTTGTTTGCTTATTTATTGTCTATATCCCCTATGTTATTAGCAGATTGAGTAACTGTAGCTTCAGAGGACTCAACCTTTACTCCTTAGATAGGAGAAGATGGAACCTCATCAATGCCTTCCTCATATGCCATCCTGGGCCCTGGTTGCCTTACCTGTGTGGTGGAGGGGTGAGAACACATCAATGGTTCTGCTATGCACCGGAATCCCTTTGAGGCCTCTTAAAACTAAACACTCCAAAGAGAACTACCAAGCGATCCATCAATCTGATTTCTAGGTATGTATGCAAAAGAATTGAAGCAGGGTGACGAACAGATTTACCTATCCACATTTATAGCAGCACTATTTATGAAAGCTGAAAGGTAGAGGTAACCCAGGTGAATAAACAGAATGTGGTATACACGTACAACGGACAATTATTATTTAGCCATGAAAAAGAAGGAAACCCTGTCATATGCTAGAATATGGATGAACCTTGAGCATGTTACACTATGTGAAATAAGCCAGTCACAGGACAACATTGTATACTTATAGATAGTACTTAGGATAGCCAAATTCATAGGATCAGAAGGTAGAATGGTGGTTACTAGGGGCCTGGGGAAGGGGAAAGGTGACTTTTTGTTGAAAAGATATAGAGTTTCCGTTTTGCCAGAATGAAAAAGTTCTGCAAATATGTTTCATGATGATGTAGATATACTTAGTGCCCCTGAACTGTACACTGGAAAATGGTTAAGATGGCACACTTTATGTTATGTGTGTGCTTCTTTTAACACAATAAAAAATAAATTAATAAATAAAGATGCAGAACTTAGATTCTGAGCGAATAGGTTGGAGTGACCGGAGCATTTACATTTTCTAAACCTCCCTGGGTGATTTTAACAGCCCCCCCCCCCAAGTTTATGAACCCCCTTAGTTAACTCTGAAGTTAAAGACATATCTGTGATTTGGATTTGGGGCATTTAACGTTTGCGCTATTCCTGATATGAAGGCTTAATTTTAAGGAGAAACATGCTCCCAAAATCTCCCTCATGGTCTCTCTGATTTTGCCGAATAAACCTGCCTCTGTGTTTCCATCTCTTAATCTCTTAGGCGGACAGCGCTCACCTGAGGACAGAGGCATCCGAAGCCAGCTCGCGAGGTGTTGTACTCGTTATGTCCACAAGGTGGCAGGCCAGGCACCACGTGGATTTGGGCAGCTACGGGAGCGCCTCCGCCGCTGGGAGACCCAGGGCGGTTCACAGAAGAAGCCGCGCTTTTGTCTGGTTTGGGGGGTGCCTGGTGGAGGGCGTGGGGTGTCCACTGATACTCAGACTACAGCTGCAGCCGGCGGATCAGCATCCTGGGAGCAGGGGGGTGTTTATTCTCTGGGGAAAGGTTTGAGCAGAATTCCTCTTACACCCTCCTCCAAATCCCCCCAACCCCTGGTGTCCTCCCCCGAGGCTCCCTGGACTCCTAGGCTCTAAGAGCACTGCAGAGGGAGGCGGCCTTTGAGTGTGCGCACGTGTTGAGGAATCATGTGAAGCTGCTCTGCTTTTTTTCCAGTGGGAGAGCAGTGTTTTGGGTGATACTTTTGAATAACTAAAAGGTCAAAGACATAATAGATGTTTTTATGTTGCTTGAAAATTTCCAAGTGATGGGTGTTGCCGTGGGGGTGGAGGGTGAAGAGGGCCGGGAGACGACTTCAGTTAACATGCACACGCTGTTGAATATTTAATGGGTATCACAAAATACAGATTTGCCAACCCACTTCAGGCCTTGACCCAGTCAAGGGACACAGTCCATGACAGTAAATAGCTCCGTGAGTGGTTTGGTGACCCACTGGGATGAAGGTGGAGGACTGTTCGTGTGATTTCAACATGCTGCCCTTTCTATCTCAAGCCAGAACTCTGGCTTTCAGTAGGCACAATGGGGATGGAACCCCAGCTCAACCTCCCACCGAGCAGTGGGATTTGGGAGACATCCCTTATCCTGGCCAAGGTTTAGTTCTCTCTGTGTGTGATGGGGATAAGAAGACCGACATCCGGGGGTGCGGACGAGGAGTGAGGGAAATATGGACTCAGTCACTCTCTCATTCAGTGTACACACGTCCAAGGCCTGTGCCAGGCACGAGAAGGTTCGGAGGATGCCAAGACAATAGGGCACCATCCCTCATAGGTGGAAGGGCGTTTCCAGCTCGGTAGGAGGGATGGAAGTTTGCACAGGGTACCCTGGGTGGGGGACTGGTGAGGGAGGCACAGGGCAATGTCAGGCAGGGCCAGAGAGTGCAAGTGTTCAGAAGAGGAGTGGAGAGAGACTGATAAATCACGATGAATTATTGGATTGCAGTCCACGAGATACAGTCCAACACACTTGTTGTTTGGAGTGTACAGTGTTTGCCACCATAAGTAGAATTATTTGCCATCATTTGAAAATGAAGAGACTTCACTTGCAGCTGAAGGTATCCAGCTCTTCTGGGAAAAAATAGGTTTGGTTGCACTAATTCAATATTTAACATGCACAAGCTGTCGGATATTTAACGGGCATCACAAAATAATTTGTAGGGTTTTGATTGTTGTCTCCTGTCCCTCTTCACCCTCCACCCCCACCCAACTCCCATCACTTAGACATTTGATGAACCACATGCAAATCCCTCTCCAAAGGACCATTTCCCCACAAATAATAGAGAACGGTTAGGAGGATGGGGAGCCCGGAGTTCTGCAATTATATTTTCATGAAGGAAAATCACATTCCCACCGGGAGTGCAGCTGAGAACATGGAACCTGAGATTTGCCAACCCACTTCAGGCCTTGACCCAGCCAAGGGAGACATTCAAACCTCCATCCCTCCTACTGACCTGAAAACACCTTCCCACACATGAGAAAATGACACATTTCCCTCATTCCTCGCCCCCACCCCATAATGTTGATGTTCTTATCCCCACCACACACAGAGAGAACTAAACCTCGGCCAGGATAAGGGACTGCTCGTGGGAGGTTGAGCACTCCTAGTTTAACCATCTTTTAAATACCCAATGGCTATGTTTTCTGCACTTGGGGGATAAACTCATGAAAGATGAGGATAGTACTAATTTGAGTTTTAAAAAATGTTAAATTTAAAATCACTATTTTTGTTAAAAACTTGGGTCTTTGTTATTCACCAAAGCCTGTCTGCCAGTCTTTTCTCTCGGAACACATATTTCCTCAGGTACACATTCCACAAACAGACTCTTAGAAGGCCTGGGCATTTTTGAATCTCACCTGTGGACAAAGGTAAAGTTAAAACCAAGGCTATAAAAATTACAGAATTGTAGATGAGTAATAATCTCAGTAACAAAGTAAGAATAAATTTGTTAACACTAGAAATAAATGTGTAGATATTGATAGAAATTTCTTCAGAATGATAACTTTAAAAGATTATTTTATTCTTTAAATTTTCTTCATAACTTCCATTTTTCTATAATGGTTACTACGTTGGTAATCATGAAATACTCAAAACAGATACAATAATATATAAAAGGAAGTGACTAGAACATAGATGTCATTAGAAATATATTAGAGATCACATTGCAAGTGCAAATCCAAGTGGTGAAAATAGAGACAGATTTTGCTAATCACATAAAAAAGGGCATGAGGAGAAGATAAAGTAGTTTTTAGTGAGATATTTTTTAAAATTCCCTATAATGTCAATATATATCCCAGTCTTCTTTTTTCACTTATGTATGAGACATGAGTCTGTCTTCCTCACCAACTTTCTACTTTATGTGAAGAATAATGAATGATCTGAGATTTTATCCCTATTAGTTTACCACATGTAAAATTAGGCACCCTTTGGTCATAACACAGCTGGCAGCATGAGTTTCATCTTCACATTGGTTTTCTTGTCTGTCATGTCCCATGGGGACAATGTCAAACATTCTGGGTACATCCTGTGCACACAGTGGGTTTGTATCACAGCTAAGGTAACCCTAAATTTAGGAAACACCAATTTATTATAATGCACTGTGTTCAATCTGTGAGTTAGACAGAGAGATTTTCTTCTTAAATTGACCAGCAAATAAACCTGACATGTTCTGGAGGGAGAAACTTTATTTCTCTCCCAAGGCTGTTTGCTACATAAACATCCTCAAAAGACATTCCAGAACAAAAGCCCAGCATGATCTCTGCTCCCAACACATGCAGAAATATAAAGGATGCATGGAAGACTGTTTCTCAACACCCTTCGTGGTATCAGGGAAATTGAATATTAGAATTCACCAGTTCAAGTAGTCTCCCTTGGATAATTTGTTCTTGGTTGGGTAAATGCTCAGTGTTTTAGATTTTCTGCATGTTGAGCTACTTCTCTGTGCATTGGATTCTCTCTATATTGAGGTCATGAGGTGCTTCATAATATCAATGTATAAGGGTTCCTCTGATTTCCTTAGCATTATCACTCTGAGTTTTAGTCACCAGTGCTTTGCTGTCATCTGGTACAGAAATCTGTGACCAGGACATTTGTGTCTTATTTTCTTATCTTGGAAAGGACTCCTGCTGGGTTGGTGCGAACTTTGCCCACACCAGTACTTGAATAACTATCATTGCCAGGTTTTTCATAGTTTATCTATGACCTCTGCAATAGTCCAATAATTATTTTGTTTCCTCTTTGAAGGTCCCTTCAGCCATCTCATCAACCTTGAGAATTGATTATGTCCTGAATTCTTAAAGAGGTTTCTGAATCCCTTCCATGAAACTGTGAGGGGGGAAAAAAAGAAGAAAGAAAGAAAGAAAGAAAGAAAGAAAGAAAGAAAGGAAGGAAGGAAGGAAGGAAGGAAGGAAGGAAGGAAGGAAGGAAGGAAGGAAGGAAGGAAGCTGCAGAAGGGTAAGCATGTTTTCTGGACCTCTTTTACTGCCACACTAAGATGTGAGTTTTGTTCTGCTGCATCTGTTACTTGTAGCACTGAGGCTGTGCTGCTCAGTTGTTTCACCATTGCTCTGCCAATCCATTAGAATTTCTGTTGGTGACCATAAGCTTTTCCTTTCTTCCTGTTCCTCTGTCATATTCCCCCTTGGTGAAAGGAGGTAGGTTTTTTCATTCTTCCATTTCTGTACCTAAATGCTTTTTACCTCCCAGTTTTGTTATCCCTAAGAATATAATCTGATTGCCTCATTATTACAGTTGAAATAAATACCCTTTTGTGGGAAAAGGAAAACAAAAGCAGAGCTTGCTTTGAGTTATTGAAACTTGGTTCTTAACATGAAAAATATAGAAAATATATAAAATAGGCACAAATATATAATATTAATCCTCTGAAAGTATTATCCTCATTATCCTATCTTTAGCTTTATAGTAAACTAAAATACAGTTGTCTCAAAGAAAGGAATATTTGGCTTAAACTAGAAGGAGGTATTAAATTGACTTCAATTTGCAGGCAAAGTCTTGAGAATTGATCCTGTGCAAACCTGCTACTACCTTTCATCTTCAACTACATGCTAACTGTGTAGACTTCCTGCAGGTTGTAATGATCATACCAGGGGTCAATGGAGTAATACTACTCTGAGAAGAATGCACCTTAGCAAAATAGTGCAGTTTCTTTTGAATAGTCATCAAACTAACTTTAGAGGATTTATTTTTCTCTTAAAAAATTGTTGACACAAAGAAAAGTAATCATATGCCTATATTTCAGCTGGTTTGGTGAAGAGAAAAATGTTCCTCATGAAACATTTATTTTCACCTGGAAGCCATAAAGTATTCAATTGTTTTATTGTGCTATAGAACTAATACAATGTGAAGTTTCACAGCAGATAAAGATAGATGAGTGACATTACAAGCTCACTAAAAAGTTATGCTGACAGACTGATACAAAACCATCATATATCCTGGTTGACAAATGGGTCCTATAACAGTATTTTTTACAAAGAAGACTTGATTTCTCATCTACCCATTTTCCAAATATGACTTATAAAGGTCATATTCAATCTTTATGAATATATGGATAAATAGTAGGTAGAAGAAGGCACTAAAAGTAAGATCATATGAGATGTGCTATGTTTATTCTACAAATAATTTCATGCATATGGCTTTGATTGTTAGGTAAATGCAAGTTACTCTACAATCTCTCCATCCGTTCCCTTAGAGGAAATCAGGACATATGCAAATGTATTTATATTTACATTTTCTTCAAGAGTGAGAACTTTAGTTTCAGTAAATTTGAACTGCCAGTCAACTTTTGGAACAGAAACTGGGTTATGAATAGAAATAGAAGATAAGGCAGAAGGCTAAGCAAGAGAAAAAAATATTTTTCAGCTTAAGTTAAGGAAAACGAAAGAATAAGGATTAAGTTCCATACAGAAAATATATTAACGTTCATACTACTTGTTAGAAAAATTATAAAACATACAAACAAATTAAGACAGAAGGAAATATATATCATCAAAATTTTAAAAGTAGCATACAGTAGGAAGATTAGTAAATAAGCTGTTAATTTACAATGTACAATGATATGTACAGTAATCAAACACACTGAGAGTGTATTTAGATGCTTAATGTTATCTGAGAATCAGAGGCGAGTTTCTCAGATCCCAAGATATAAGTTAGGTCCAGAGATAAAGATAAATATAAACTAGGGGAATGGTTGCAGGGAAGTGTGAAACATGCTCTGTTGCTGCAACATTCTCAATGATCTTGGTGTGTATCATCATGACACATCAGTGACATTTAAAATAATAAGGTTGTAGGTTATGATGCAATAGGAAGAAAAAAAGAAGAAAATATGGCAATAATAATAGGAGAAAATATTATAAGTTTTGGTTTTATTGGTATAAAAATGGTTGAATCTGGAATTTTATATCATTCAACTTAGTATCATTTGAGATAGAAAGCCTGAGACCAGATCCTACAAAACACTATCTGTCAAATTGAAGGATGTGGACTTTATCCAGACTGTCCCATGTATAAACTAAGCGATCTTGCAAGCTAATTCACTTCCATGTGTGTCTGTTTCATTTTTTTATATGATGATGTCAATAAGGTTTCATAAAATGATGTCAATATTCATAAGGTCATTGTATGAAGCTAATAAGCACATGTAAAGCACTAAGGATAATGTCTTATATAGAGTAAATATTGAAAAAAATCACAGTAAGAAAAGCTCATGCATTTTATAATTACTACATTTATATAGAATGATGTTTGGTGTGATGAGGATGCATGGAAGGGGCAATGTGGGATGTCACAGCAAGATGGAGTGAGATTAACTTTTTTAGCAGTATTATTTCTCAATAAATGGGTTACTTTTTAACAGAATCTGAAAAGTAAAAGACTGATCTGGGAGTCAGCAAAGAGTTTTGGAGGACGAATAATGGAAGGCAGATGAGGGGTATCAGAATCTTAATATAACAAAGATGACATCTTCACATAGAAAAAGGAATTGGTAAAAGCAATGAAAGATTCATTATGTATGGGGTGTTTGATTAAATAAGAATATATATATTCGGTCCATTTAGCTTCTGAGAGACAGTTCAGATAATTTTTGACTGCATCTCTGAATTGTTGAATCTCTGAACTCTCACATTTTCTGAAAGTAGTTTTTCTGAACTTCTTTTCTTCAGCTCTTCTAGCTTTCATGTAAGTATATAACCACCTGTGATAGACTGATAGGCTTCTTTCTCTAAAAACTATTCCAATACTTTCTGTTTCTAAACAAAATTGAGAAGGCTACTAATAGCTTCTAAAATTACAGCTATAGTCACTATTTTTACACACACTCATACACACATAATATACATATATACACATATATGAATCAAATTCATAAATTTAGCCGCCACTTATGAATAGTTTATTTTCAAAATTGTCTTTATTTTAATATTGCTTATTACTAAAACACACCATAATATCCTTAGATATGCACTTTGAAGGTACAGAAAACCTTATGTCTTTTACTAATTCCCCTCTCTGTAGAAAATAATTTCAATTTTTGATTCAGATAGTTTATGAGGTCTTATCTTTCCTTTGTTCTGTGTTTCAGTCCTCCCACACCATTGTGAGTATTAAATATAAAAGAATTTTTATATAAACAAACAGTAATAGGGCAAAAGATCTTCCTAGCACATTGTAGTATGCTTTTATAAATCCCCTTCCAATGGTAAAACTCCATCATAAAAAAATTCCCAGTAAAGAAATAAACTTTTTAGTTTGATTAAAATGAATGAATCCCAATATTAAATATAATTATTGGTTGATATATAAAAAAGAAAATGATCTCTACAAAGCTAATGCTGAATGGAATTTATTTCTTTCTCCAAATGTGATATGGCTTTTCTTTTAACAAATGTACTAAATAAAACTTAATACATGGTGTGTGTGTTGTTCTAAAACTATACAGGAACCTGTATAATGGAGAATTACTTTTTCCAAGCAATTGAGAACACTGGATAAATCTTTTAAAGTAACATGAGAGTTATAATAGAGATGGTGAAATGTGTATATTTTGGAATCTAACATTAGTGGATGACATTTTTTGATTGTTGGCTCTATAGCTTACAAAGTGCCCTTGAACATTTCTGAAGCTCAATTTTTGATCTTGTTTTCTTTCTCTATAAAATAAATATGATACTACCTATATCTCAATGTTGCAGCGAGTTTCAAATTAAATTACATATATATGTGTGTGTATAGTTTCTAAAGCATAGAATTGCTTTACTTTTTTAATAACAGATAGTTTGTACTAGCAGTTGAACTTTTATATTATTACTATTGTCAATTATAGGTTAGAAAACATATTAGCCAAACCGTGGTTTGTACCATGAGCAATAACTGAATGATAAGAGCAAATAGTCACAGTCAGCATTCACTTTTCTTCAAAAAAGACTACTTTTTCACCGAATGATCTGTCCACTTCACCAAAATTCCATGTTAGTCTACACTCAAAAGTTCTTAAAAGTGTTTCTAATGTTTCTAAAGAATAAGATACTTCTATTGTTTTTCTTTAAATAAGATAATAATATTACTAGAAATTAAAGATAAATTGTTCCATAATCATTGTAATCACAATAAAATTAACATGCTTTCATTTTTCCTTTATAGCCATATACCATATTATTAGTAATATTTCTGTTACATGTTAAGCTCTCATCCTGTATTGCCATGTTCTTATGTTCCTATGTCTTCCAAGAAGTCAGCGATGAAGTAGAAAGAACATCGACATTGAATGTGGCCTGGGTTCATAGCCCAGCTCTGATATTAGTTGTGTGATTTCAGGTAAACCACTTAGCTTTCCATAAGTTCATTTTAAAATATGAAATGCATTTTTTAACAATAACTACCTTGAAGGACTGTATTCAAGGTTAGAAGTCAATGCTGTAACATAGTTTGTGATATTGAGCCCTCCCACAATTCAGACATGTCTTTATTTGGGTGGTCTATAATAATTTTAAAAAGTTATTGTTTCTGGGCAATAATCATAAATGACTGCTAAGCTCATGAAAAACTACATGGCCCAAGTGTTGTGTGAATCCTCATTAAACCACATCACATCATTTATGAAGTAATGTTGAAAAAAATGAGCATGAAACTTCTTACAGAAAGAAGCATCAATTTACATCAGTACAGAGAACAGTGGAGTAAGTTAAATGATATATATCACAGGCATATATTCATCATAATCCACAAGGTAAGAAATTTTACAGTACTAATAACCAAATGTGTTTAATAAACATGACAAATAAGAAAAAAAAGAGCAAGAGAAAAAAGAGATAGTGTATTACTGTGCTAGGGTTATCATGACAAAGGATCACCCAGCGCTTGGTGGCTTAAGCAACATAAGTTTATTTCCTCACAGGTCTGAAGGCTGGAAATTTAAGATTTAGATTTTGACAGGGTTGGTTTCATTCTGCGGCATCTCTCCTTTGTTTGTAGATGGATATCTTCTCTCTTTGTCTTCACATAGTCTCCTTCCTGTCTTAACTGTTCCTAATATCTTATAAAAAAGAAACCAGTTTTATTGGATTAGAGATCACGCAGAAGATCTCAGTTTACATTAACAACCTTTTTAAAAACCCATCTTCAAACAGATTCACATTCTGAGGTACTGGTGGTTAGAACTTTAAGATATAAGTCTTCCGGCAAGATGGTGATGGGGCAACCTGGTCTATGAAATCCTCTGCAAAGGAGAATGCAGAGGGTCTCTGGCTATCTTCCTGGGGGCTGCGGACCCAAACATTGCAGCTTACTCTTCACACAGAGCTCGGCTGTTGCCAGCGCTGGGGCATCGCAGCGGTCTGGACAGCCACTGCAGCGCAGACACAGAGGCAGCTGGCGCTGCCGCCGTGACTTCCATGGTGGCCATAGCACATCATGCCACCCGTGCCTGAGGCGATCCACGACTTCAGTCCTTGAAGCCCCTGCAGGCAAGATCTGCTGGGATAGCTGCCACCTCTCTTGGACCATGATGTCCTGCCTGCCGTGGGTCTCCTCCCGTGTGCCCTGAGGCAAGTTTCCATCTCCAGCCACCGCCTGGTTCCTGTCCAGCCCCAACCCCTCTGGGGCGAGTAGCTGAGATAGGACCACCTGCTGGTGATTCAAGGTAACAACACCAAAATGGGAGAAACAAACTTGAAAAACAGACACAGGACAGAGGAACAGAGGGGGATCTGAACTGTCCTTCACAGCAGGCCAGGGGCAACTGACCCAACTGTGAGCTAATTTACCAGCTTGAAAAGAAAGCTAGAAATCAGGGCTGAAAGGACATTGGACTTAAACAAAAAGTCTCAGAGTGTGCTTGATAGGTTCTGTTAGTTTAATGACTTAATTCTATTCCTACTGTATTGTTCCTTTTTTTTCTTTCTTTCCTCTTCCTTTTCTTCTCTTTTGTCCTCTCTGTAAACCATATCTTTGTATAGAGGAACAGCACACCAATAAGGTGGTTGGTTAGCTTGAATGTTAGCATCATTGTATGTTTTATTTTTTTGTATGGGAGTTGGTTAGTCTGTAGCTGTGGTCTATTGTTTTTATCTGTTTCAGTATAGGTCTCTCTCTCCATTTGTTGGTACACTCGTTTGTTTCCCCCCCTTACTCCAAGCTAAGCTTCATCAGTGAGGGAGAATTGAAATCTTTCCCAGATATCCAATCCCTAAGAATCTACACTGCCACAAGACCACCTCTACAAGAAACACTTAAGAAAGTATTGAACACAGAAGAAAAGGAAAAAAGAACAACAACTTTCTTCACAAGATCACAGGCAAAAGATTAAAAACACACATGATCCAACTCTAAAACCAAAAGAAAGACAACACACAAACAGGAAGAAAAACAATGCTGTAAGAATATTATGATAGGGATCAACTCTCACATTTCGATTAGTTTGAATGTGAATGGACTAAATGCACCACTGAAAAGACATAGAATGGAAAAATGGATAAAATATCACCAGGCAACATCTCCTAGGCTCATTTTGTATTTTCTGAGCCCTGGCCCTGGAGTCAGTCATTTCTCTAAGGAGCCCTGGTTCCTTTCAGTGGAAAATGATATTTATAAGCAGTTACCTGAAAACTAGGTGTGTTCATTGAAATGTCATTGTTGCTTAGACCTATCATTGGAGAGAAGTAGGGAATATATGTTTTTACACACACACACACACATTCACACACAAACACACACATCTACATCTATCCATCTTTCTATCATCTATCTATATCTATCTAATGTGTGAATTTGCACTGATACATTCCATCCCAGTCTGACTCAACAGGGTTTATTCCAGTTTTCTCCCCTTCTGAATCAGTCTTCCTTCTCCTACAGTGAGAAACTGGGTTTCCATCATCGTAAATATATTTACTTATTTGATCAACCCCCTTTAAGTGACCACTCCCCACCCAACCCTCCCCACCCCCAGATCCCCTCCCTACCTCACATGGGCTCTCTGCATCCTACATAGGCTTTGGCTGCTGTTGCCAGATCCCCCTCTGAGTGGACCCTTCTCTCCTTGCTTGGGTTCCCTCACCCAGGCCAAGTCCCTTCACATGGACACCTTTCACATTCCACAAACTCTCTGACTTGGAACCACCAACACTCCCTCCTGCACCTTAATATGTGGCCACTACCTTGCTGCCATCCACCGAATGGCTTTAGGACCAGCTGAATTCTTCAGAAAAGGAAGGAAAATGAGGGAGAAGAAAGCTTCTGATACCAGCTGAAACTGACAAATGCTTTTTGGCCTTGGTGCCCAATCAATTGACAAATTGACTGTTTTTTTACTCAATGTTCTTTGTATTGAGACAGTTGAGAATTGAAGGTGGAATATGAGAGGTATGAGAAGACAAATTTCCTACCCCAGAAACATCAAGGGAGATGGGATAAAACATTAAATCAAAAGTAATAATAATTTAATACCTCTGTTGAGTGTTACAAAAATATGTGCTTCAAAAAAGGCAGAATAGAACTATGATTGTGCTTTCTATGGAATGCAAAATTACAGTAGCTTAACTTTCACCTATGTTAATAATCAAATTAGAGTTCTGAATCTGTAATTATGATGATCAAAATATTTAGTTGCTGGTTCTCATTCAGTTCTATAGACTCCTCCTTAAAGTGCACGAAGGCATAAGACAACCCTTTTGTAAAGAGGTGTTTATTGACTTTCTCAATTATTCTAGAATCTTACAAATAAACATGTACTATAAATGTCACTACTGCCATCACCGCAATAATTCTCATTTTCACAAAAAATTGTTGCTAAAATATTAAGAAATGTTAATTCTCTGATCAGAGCTCAGGAAGAGTTGATGTCACTAACTAGGAATGGGTGCAGATAGTCCTGTGAAAACCACAGAAGCTGAGTCTGCCTATCTGGCACTGATTTAGTCATTTTTTTCACATGACACAATGTCCAATACATAGACACTGAAAAAGCCAATGAATGTTCAGAATCTCTAATCACTTATCACTTGCAGTAGACCAAGTTCATCTTCATTTCTGGGTTCTATTGACAAAGCAAATTGTGATCTCTGGTGTTGTGAATACAGCTTCTTTTAAAAAAAAAAGTGGAAGACTTTAGAGAAGGTTAGGTTCCACTTACAGTCTCATTTCTCAACTCAACCTTTAGAACAATGGGTTTTTCTGGTCGAAGAAGTACTTCTTGCTTGCTTAATTTCAGGGGATATGTAAGAGTTAAACAAGCATATTGAGAAGCAATAAATGAAGGATCAAGAACAACATTAAAAAATAGAAAAGATACATTAAGGATAATAATATCTTGCAAACATAAAAACTACTTCTAGCACCATATGCCTTGGATTCTTTATACTCACTCTATAAATTGTGTAAAAATTGGATACTGAAAACTTCCATCCATCCATCATTTAACAAAATATTTATTGAGAAAAGGCATGCTGACTCTTTTTTAAAAATGTAAGCCGGGCTCGGTGGCTCAACCTGTAATCCCTTGCCTTGGGAGGATGAGGTGAGTGGATTGCCTGAGCCCGCGGGTTCGAGACCTGCCTGGGCAGCAAGACCTCATCTCTACAATAAATCAAAAAATCAGCCGGGCATGGTAACACGAGCCTGTAATTCTGGCTACTCAGAAGGGTGAGGCGGAAAGGATCACCAGAGCCCAGCAGGTCGAGGCTGCAGTGTCTGGGAGCAGCCACTGCACTCCGGTCTGGGTGACAGAGTGAGACTCCAATTCAAAGAAAAAATGTAAATGATAAGTTAAAAGGATGAGTTTAAAATTTTTAAGCCAGATTCTTAGGTATTTCAACAAACCATTTTCAAAAAGCCATATAAAGTTAATGTTCTATGTGTAGAAACTTGTAAGGTATCTCTGAATAGATATCAGACATTTTAATTATGTGGGCAGTTGGTTCCTTACTTCTGGAGAGTCCAGTAACCCCTTCCAATGGAAATCATTCAGTTTAATCATGGGAAGAGAACTTCAGGAAGCAGCATGCTTTTTATTTCCCCCTTAAACATTTCTTCTTGGCCTCCAAGGGATGTGCAAACCAGGAACTTCTCAAGTCCTGTGGTCTTTTGACTAATGGTTTTAATTCTACTCTCATGGAACCTCTCCTTTAGTGTTGGGGAGATAACAGCTGAGTAACTTTCTGATTTCCTTTGAAAGATGGGCAAGCAAACTTCCATGGAGACTGAAAGTGGTGACTGGACCTCTCTGGAAGCTTCCCTGGAAGTATCTTTCCCATTCCAGATATTTCAGAGGCTTCTTTCTGTCAGGGCTGGGCCACCTGGTCTGTACATGCAGGACAGCCACACACCTGTCCCAGTCACAAATACGATGGAAAACACCTCCATCCTACTCCTCTCCCATGCAGAAAACCTACTTCAGGGGAGGAGTTGCCTATTAAATATGTACGAGAGATATTCAACTTGAAGCTGAATTTAAAGATGCTCAAGTTCAGAGATACTGCACGCAGTCATGACAGGCTAACATGTATTGACTTTAGATGATCTTTATGGTGTGGTCTCTAATATTTTTTGTATTTGTCCGATTTGCTTGATGTGAATCAATGACAACTGTTTTTAAAGTTCTTCTGAGGATAAATTCCAAATATTTCTAGAAATATGACACATTATTGTTTTAAAATTTCAGATAGCAGTCATATATTTTCTCTGCTACAGACAAGTAGACAAATACACATGCAGCCACTTTGATTTTAAAAATCAAAGGAACTTAAAATTTCTATCCAAGACTTTCACATCAAGTATAAATCACTTCTTGAACACTTATTGAATGCTTACAATGGACAATGTCCCCTGCAAGGTATGACTGGAATTTTATGAAATGAATAAAATGAAGTGCTATTGTTAAGGGGGCAGGGGAGGGAGAGATTTCTAGATACAGAGAAAACTTTGACCACAAAAGTGGATGAGTTAATGGCAAAGTATAAAATTAGGTGACGATAACAGCCTACAGTAACCAATAACAAAGCAGAGGAGTAAATGAGGCCCTGTACTAGATGGGAAAGTGCTTTTGGGAGCCTTAGGGATTGAACTAAGACTTGATGAGAACAGAATGAGCAGGGAAAGAACATTCATTGACTTATTATTGGGCTGAAAGGGAGCCCAGTTTTTCTCGAGCTGGGCTTTTGGAAGGTGAGGTCAAATAGTCAGGATGACCCTGGCCTGTGAGATTCCTTCAGACCTGGCAGAAATGTAATGCCTTAAATTAGTGATTCTGAAATTTGGTTTCATACGAGAATCAGTAGGAGAGCTTGTAAAGCCACACTCCGAGAAAATTATTTCAGAAGTTCTGAGATGACCAAGGTGTCATAAAATGTTAAAGGTCCCCTGTGATTCCAATGCAGATCAGTGTTTGAGAACCACTTTTAAGATCACTTTTAAGATCCGTGGTTGAGAACCACTTTCTCTAGCTTATGTATGTTCTGGTGAAGGAGAGAACCCTTAAAGAGTCATGACAAAGTAATCACTGTGTTTCATGAGTATGCACAACGCTTCCCCCCTCTCCAGTGGACTTGAAGCCGAATTCAAAACTGCTCAAGTTCAAAGAGACTGCACATAATCATGACATGCTGACGTGCATTGACTTTAGATGATCTCTATAGTGTGGTCTCTATAAAGCCACAGATTTAGAGCTACAGAACTGAGGGAACTTTTAAGCTCACAAAAATCTCCAAATATATTATTTGGTGCATAGAACAAATTATTGAAAGATAAATGAGTATATTCCTTTTTGTATCTGAATCTTTCACCTAAAAGAATCTACCACGGAAACATTATTTATGCAAAAAATGTACTGTATAACATGTGTTTCTTGACAAGTTTTGAAGAAGTTCTGTAGTAATCTCACAAGGGTATGTTTTATATTCATGAGAGCAAACTTCATGCCAATGCAATTTCTGGGTCCAGTTCCAAAGGGCAGATATATGTAAGTATCTATGTTCTCCTTGTTCTTCTTACTGAATCTGACTTCACAGTAGTAGAAAAATAAGTGAATTAAACATTAAAATCACAAGAGCTGCACATTAGGAGCTCTAATGTAGAACTCACCAAATAGTAGTATACAAAACACCTTTGAGGACTGGTCCTCTTCTCTTCTTCCTTGTTTTTCTTTTCTCAATCTCTCTTTCTTTTTTTCTTTCTCACCACCAACCAATAGAAGAATTTAAGTCAAACAATTACATGGGCATATGATACCACTCTACTGTAGTATCATCACAAATTTTATTGTCTATGTTTTCTACTAGGCTAAAAATTCCCTGAAGGTTAAGCCCAAGCTTTATTTAAATTTTATTTCTCAATATTTGATTAGAAAAATATTGATTTGGGAAAGTAATAATGGAATTGTGATGATGTGTTTTTAAAACAGTTCTTATATTTTGAAAAAACGTTCTGAAATATTTATAGATGATGTGGTTTAAAAAGATATGGTAGTTTGGAGGAGGGTTGTGAAGGTGTGTGGATGTGGCAGTGGACATGCAATGATGACTATTAGGGTAGATGATGGGCACATGGAGATGCATTACAAGACTTCTGTAGGCTTATATCTAGAATATATTTGTGTATATGTTAAGCATTCTTCATAACAGACTTATTCCTAGTATTTGGGTTTCTCATTTAAGAAAACTCAGTTTACTTGAATAAAATATGGAGAAACAATCATAAATGTAACAGAAAGACTGAAATAATAAAAAAGAAAGTCTAATGCTGAAAGGTACAATAAACAAAATGAAAAATGCCATAGAGGACATCAACTGCAAAACTGATCAAGCAGAAGAATCAATGAACTCAAAGACAGACCATGGTCAGAAGAGAAAAAAAGAATGAGAAGGAATGAAGAAACGTTATAGTACCTATGGGACAGCAACAAAAGGGCAAATATGCACGTAGCTTATGTCCAGGGGGAAGTACAGAAAAGAAAATGCAGAAGGTTTATTTAAATAAATAAATAATAACAGAAAATGTCCTGACCTGGAGAAAGATACAAAAATCCAAGTACAGGAAGGTCAACAATCAGAGTCAACTGATACAATTCTGATCAAATTTTTAAAGGTCAGAGACAAAGAGAGGATACTGAAAGCAGCAAGAGAAAATAAGTAAATAACACATAAGAGAATTTAAATATGCCTGGAGGGTCAGGAGAGAGTGTAATAATTTATAACAAGTGCTGAAGAAAAAAAAATATTGTTAACCAAGGCAGTGTACTCAGCAAAGCTATCCCTCAGAAATAAAGGAGAGATAAAGATATTCCCAGACAAAGAAGAGTCAAGGGAAATTTTGACAACCATACCAGCCTTACAACAAATGCTAAAGAGATTTCTCAAACTAAAAAAGGGTCCTAATGTGTAACACAAAACCAGGTAAACCCAGAAGAAAAAGTAAGTATTCAGAAAATTCAGAATACTCTAGCACAGTAATTGTAGGACATAAACCACTTATTTGCTTAGTACGAAAATAAAAAACAACATAAATAAAAATAATCATTACAATAATTTGTTAATGACAAGCAATATAAAAATGTAAATTACAAGATCAAAATGAAAAAATGTGAGAAAGTAATAGAACTAAAATCTATGGTGTTTCTTTCTTGTGATCAAATATTTGGTTATCCATTCAAAATAACTTGTTATAAATCCAAGATGTTTCCTGTAAGCTTCATGATAACCAGAATGCAAAGAAAATTTTGATAGAAAAACAGGCCAAGCATGGCAGCTTATGCCTGTAATCCCAGTGCACTGGGAGGTTGAGGCAAGTGGATTGCTTGAGATCAGGAGTTCAAGACCAGTCTGGGTAACATAATGAGACCCTGTCTCTAAAAAAAAAAAAAAAAGCTAGTTGTGTGTGGTGGCATGTGCTTGGAGTCTCAGCTACTTGGGACGTTGAGGCAGAAGGATTACTTCAACTCAAGAGTTTGAGACTGTAGTCAACTTGACTGAACCACCGCATTCTACCTTGGGCAACAGAGTAAGCCCCCATTTCTTAAAAAATATCAATAAAGAAATATCAGATACAAACTGTACACTAGAAAAAATGGACCCAGCAGACATTTGCAGAACATTCCATCCAACATTTGAAAAATGCACATTCTTCTCAACTGCACATAGAACATTTTTCAGAATAGATCCTACATAAGTCACATAACAAATCTCAACAAATTCAAAAATTTGAAATCATATTACATATATTTTCTGGTCATAATGAAATGAAACTAGAAATCAACAACAGGAGAAGTTTCAGAAACTATACCAATATATTTAAATTAAACAACATATTCCTACACAATCAATGGATCAATGAATAAATCAAAAGAAAAATTAATCGAGACAAGTGAAAATGGAAATACAACAGACCAAAACTTAAGGATACAACAAAATCAGTCTTCAGAGATACCTTTATAGCAATACACATTTATATTAAAAAAAAAAACTCTTTAGGAGACTGAGGCAGGAGGATTACTTAAGGTCAGGAGTTTGAGACTAGACTGGGCAACATAGTGAGACCCTGTCTCTACAAAAAAAATTAGTCAAGTATGGTGGCATATGCCTGTGGTCTTAGCCAATGTGGAGTCTGAGGTGGGATGTTTGCTTAATCCCAGGAATTTGAGGTTGCAGTGAGCTGTGATCATGCCACTGCACTCCAGCCTGGGCAGTAATGCCAGACCCTATCTCTAAAAAGAAATAAAAAATTGAAAAGACTCTCAAATAAACAGCCTAATGATGAATCTCAAGGAACTAGCAAAGCAAGAAACTAAACTCAAATTAGTAGAAGGAAAGAATTAGTAAAAATCAGAGCAAAATGTATGAAATAGGGACAAAAAAATATGAAAGATCAGTGAATGAGGAGTTGATTTTTTGAGATTAAAAAAGACAGACTTTAGCTAGACTAACTAAAAAATATATAATTAGAGATGAAAAAGAATACAGTACAATGGATACCACCACAGAAATACAAGGGATCATAAGAAACTACTATGAACATTTATATGCCAACAAATTGGAAAATCTAGAAGAAATAAACACATTTTTAGACACATACAGCTTATCAAGATTAAACCAAAAAGGAAAACTAAACAGACAAATAATGAGTAATGAATAGTGAGATTGAGGAATAAAAAATCTCCCATTAAAGAAAAGTCCAAGACCTGATGCCTCTACTGTTTAATTCTACAAAACATTTACTGAAGAGCTAATTCCAATTCTTTACGAACTATTTCAAAAAAGTTGAAAAGGAAAGAACTCTTTCAAACTCATTCTGCAAGGTCAGTATTACCTTGATTTCAAAACCATACAAGGACAATGAAAAGGAAACCACAGGCCAATATCCCTACAGAACATAGATGCAAAATTCCTCAATAAAATGCTGACTATAAGAAATTAATACCACATTAAAAGATCATTCATCATGATCAAGTGAGATGCAAAGATGGTTTGACATTCACTTATCAATAAATGTGATATATCACATCAACGGAATGAAGGGCATAACTCATATAATCATTTAAATAGATGACGAAAAAGTAGTTGATAAACTTTTACATCCCCTAATAATAAAAACACTCAACAAATTGGATATAGGAGAAACATAATTCAACAAAGAAAAGGTCATATATGAAAAACCTATAGACAATATAATTCTGAATGGAGAAAGTTAAAAAATTTATCTTCAAGATACAGAATAAGACAAAGATGACTTCTTTCACTGCATATTACTGGAAATCTTAGCAAGAGCCATTTGGCAAGAAAAAGAAAAGTATCTAAATTGGAAAGGAGAAAATCAAATAGTCTCTCTTTGCAAATGGCCTGATCTTATGTATATAGAAAACACTAAAGACTCCACCAAAAGTTGTTAGAACTAATAAATAAATATAGCATTTTGCAGGATACAAAATCAACATACAAAAATTAGTAGCATTTTTATATGCCAATAGTGAACCATCTGAAAAAGAAACTTAAAAGGCAACCCCAGGCTAGGTATGCTAGCTCACACCTATAATTCCAGAACTGTGGGAGGCTGAGGCAGGAGGACAGTATGAGACTAGGAATTCTAGACCAGCCTGAACAACAGAGTGAAACCCAGGTTTTTTTTTTTAAAAAGTAAATTAAATTAGCCAGGCATGGTAGCACATGCCTGTAGTCCTACCTACTTGGGAGACTGAGGTGGGGGGGGTCACTTGAACCCATTAGTTCTAAGCTTCAGTGACCTATGATCACACCATTGCACTCCAGCCTGGGAGATTTCAGTCTGTCTCACACAGAAAAGCAGTCCCATTTCCCATTTATAATAGCTACCAAAAAAAATTACCTAGGAATAAATTTAACCAAGGAGGTAAAAGATCTTAACAATGAAAACTATAAATCATCGATGCAAAGAAGTAAAGAAGATGCAAATAAATGAAAATAAATGAAAAGATATCTTGTGTTCATGGATTGGAATAATTAACATTGTTAAAGTATTCAGAACACCCAAAATAATCTACAGATTCATCACAGTTCATAGCAAAATTCCAATGTCATACTTCACAGAAATAGGGGGAAAAAATCCTAAAATTTGTAAGGGAACCACAAAAGACTCCAAATAGCCAAAGCAATCCTGAACAAAAAAGAAAACAAAAAACTAGAGACATCACAGTACCTGACTTCAGAATATGCTGCGAAGCTATAATCAAATTGCACAGTAGTGGGATAAAAACAGACACATAGTCCAATGGTCCAGAATCAAGAACACAAAAATGAATCCAAACCTCACTAAACCTCATGTTGAAGATTTACCCTTGGAGTGGTGGCACTGGAGGGTGGGGGACTAGTGCTATGTGTTAGAATCAAGGGGGCAGATCCTTCAAGATTATCTTGGTACCATTCTTGTCATAGTGAGTGAGTTCTCACTTTTGAGACACTGGATTCTTTTCTCTCTAGGGAAATGGATTAGTTCCCATAATAGTGGGAGTGTATAGAGCTGGGACACTCCTCACGTGTGGTCCCTCTTTGCACATGCTTTCTTCTCCTATGATGTCCTCCACCATGTTTTCACACAGCAAAGCCCCCACCAGAAGCCAAGTGCGAGCATCAGCTTCTTGTACTGTCTGCACAGCCATCAGCCACAAAACCTCTGTTCTTGACAACTTACCCAGTCTTCTATATACCATTATAGCAACACAAGATGAACGGAGATACCATGGATGTACAACAAACTGCTTTTTGACAGAGGCACCGAGAACACGCATCAGGGAAAGAACAGTTTCTTCAATAAACGATGCTGGGAAAGCTGGATATCTATGCACAGATGAATGAAATTAAACCCCACCTCTCACCACATCCAAAAGACAGCCCCACATGGGTGAAAGACTAAAGGGTCATCATTGCTCTCCCCTAGAGGCTCACAGAAAAGGAAATTCTGTGTGGAGAAGGAGAGGGTGGAGTGATCGTATGAGCTCTGAATTGCCCCCCCCACCACCACCACCACCAGTGTATGAAACGTCAGGTGCACGTGGGGGAAAAAGCTGGACAGGATGCAGCGGTGGGACCCAAAGCTCAGGTGGGATGAGGAGCAAAGGCCACCGTGGGAAGTCCCGTGTGGGGGACCAACTGACTGGCATGCCTGCTGCCAGCCCCTGGTGGCACATCAGATGGATGCCTCTTAACGGGCAGGGCAGCGAGTGGAGATCCAGCCGCCGATTAAAGGAGGCACCCTGAGTGCGCCTGGAAGGGTGAAACGCCCTGCAACCAGCATGGCAGCCCTTGGACACACGGGGAACAAAAAGGCAGGCATAAAAATTCTGGCGCCCATCCATCCTCCGCGGTAAACTAGGCATGGATAGGAGCTGAGGTCGCACTGGGTGAGGGAGCACGTGAGCTATTCTGGGTCGCCTCGAGTTGATGGCCCTTCCCTTCTCCCTGCTGCCTGGTCAATCACAGGCGTCAGGTTGCAGAGACACTGGCATGTTCAGTTTCGCAAAGGAGGAAAAAGCTGTAGTAACAAGAGCCTGCCACAGGTTGGCGCTCCACCCTCTCTTCCTGTGTAAAGAGATTTCTCAGACAAAGGAGGAAAGACCAAAAAGCAAGCAACTCTCAGAATTGCAGAGACAGTGCACGAAAAAGAAACCACGGAGTACGGACAGCGAACTGTCTCTGAAGACATGTCCCAGCTGACAAGCACAGAAACCAGCAAATGGATGGCATAAGTGACAGGAAGCAAGACAAACATGAAGCAAAACTCAAAGAAATCATACAGGAAGGAAAAGCAGAGTTGGCCAACTTCAAAAAGCCTACTCTGAAATAATAGAAATAAAGAGCTCCATTCATATGGAAACATAAATGAACACAAATAGCATAAACAATCCTTAGCAAAAGGAACAAAGCAGGAGGTATCACACTTCCAGACTTCAAATTTTATCATAAGGCTGCAATAATCAAGACAGCCTGGTATTGATACAAGAACAGGAACAGAAGCCAATGGAACAGGATAGAGATTCCGGAAGCAACGCCTCAATTCCTCAACCAACTCATCTTTGACAAAGCCTCCAACAGCAATCACTGGGGGTAGGAGAACCTATTAAGTAAATGGTGCTGGGAAAACTGGCTGACCACATACAGAAGATTGAAACAGGACCCCTACCTATCACTATACACAAAAATTAACTCTAAATGGATCAAAGACCTAAACATAAAACCTCAAACTATAAGAATCTTAGAAAATGCAGGAGCTATCCTTATGGAAATTGGAACTGGCAACCAATTCCTGATCAAAACCCCAAGTGCCCATACCATAGAGATAAGATAGGCAAGTGGGACCTCATCAAACTGACACACTTCTGGAAAGCAAAAAAAAAAACAAAACCACACAAAAAAAAACCATCAAGAGAGTGGGAAGACAACTCACAGAATGAGAAAAAGTATTTGCCAACTGTATGTCTGACAAAGGCCTAACATCAAAGATCTACAAGGAACTCAAATGTCCCACAAGGAAAAAACCAAACAACCCCAGTAAAAAGTGAGCACAAAACAAAAATAAACACTTTTTAAAAAAATTTTTTTAAAGATGTAGGGAACAATTCAGGGTTAGGTATACAAACACTGATTATGCAGGTACCCTTGTTGTTGAGATGTGCCCCTCCCTCCCCTAGCAGTTTCCCTCAACTGCCAATCCCACCTCCCACCCCTCTCCTGGCAGTTTCCCACTACTGTCAATCCCTTTCTCATAGTATTATGATAATTGTTCAAGGTCCATTTATGAGTGAGAATATATGATACTCTGTTCTTTGTTTCCATGATAGATTACTAAGTATGATCGACTCTAAATCTATCCAAGTTGCTACTAAGTCCATATGTGTATCCTTCTTTATGGCTGCATAATATTCCATTGTGTATATGTACCACATTTTTTAAATGCAGTCTAGGTTCGATGGGCAGCATAGTTTGTTTCATGTTTTTACTATTGTGAATAGAGCTGCAGCAAACATACGTGTGCAGTTACCTTTTTTGTAGAATGATTTGAGTTCCTACATGTACACTCCCAATAAGGAAATTGCTGGATCATATGGAAGGTCAATTTCCTGTTCTTTCAGAAATCACCATACTGAGAATAGATACTTCTTAAAAGAAGGTATATGGGCAGCAAACAGACACATAAAAAAGTGCTCAGCCTCACTAATCATCAGAGAAATGCAAATCAAAACCACATTGAGATACCACCTGACCCCAGTAAAAATGACCATCATTAATAAAACAAACAACAGATGCTGGCAAGGATACATAGAAAAAGGAACACTTCTACACAGCTGGTGGGAATGCAAACTAGTGCAACCTCTTTGGAAGACAATATGGTGATTTCTGAAAGAACTAGAAATTGACCTTCCATATGACCCAGCAATTCCCCTATTGGGAATATACATAGAAGCACTCAAATCATTCTACAAAAAAGTTACCCACACATGTATGCTTGTTGCAGCTCTATTCACAATAGCAAAAACATGAAATCAACCATGTTGCTCATCAAAGCTGGACTAGATTTAAAAAAATGGTATATATACACAATGGAATATTATGCAGCCATAAAGAAGGACAAGCACATGGACTTTGCAGTCACTTGGATGGATTTGCAGTTGACCATACTCAGTGATCTATCACAGAAACAAAGAACAGAATACTATATGTTCTCACTTATAAGAGGACCTTGAATCATTATCGCAATACTATAAGAAAGGGATTGGCAGCAGTGGGAAACTGGCAAGGGAGGGGGAGTGGGATTCATAGTTGAAGGAAACTGCCAGTGGAGGGAGGGGGACACCTCATCAACAAGGGTAACTGCATAATGAACATTTGTATACCTAACCCTGAATTGTACCCCAAATCTTTTTTAAAAATGTGGAAACACACTCAAAACAAAGGATAAAAGCCTCTGAGAGCTGTGTGACTTGTTGGAAAAACCAAACCTATGCCTGATCAGTATCCCTGAAGTAAAAAGAGAAAATGAAAACACCATGGAACAAATACTTTATGAGGTCACTCAAGAGAACTCCCCCATCTCACTAGAGACACGAAGAGTCTTCAGAGTGCAGGAGATTCAGAGAACACCTGCAAGATATTGCATCAGAAGACCATTGCCAAGACACATAGTAATTTGTCTTTGAAAGGTAAGCACAAAAGAAAAAATCCTAAAGGCAGAAAGAAAGAAAGACCAGACTACCTATCAGGGAAAACCCATCAGAATTGCTCCAGAGATACTACAAACTAGAGGAATTGGAGTCCAGTTTTTAATGATCTTAAACAAAAGCAGTTCCAACCAAGAATTCATACCTAGTCAAGCTAAGCTCCATCAATGGCAGAGAACAAAATCTTTCCCAGATAGCCAGTCCCTAAGAGAATATATTTCCTCCAGACCAGCCTTTCAGGAAACATTTAAGAAGATGTTGAGCACAGAAAACAAAACAAAACAAAAAAACAGTCATGCACACCACAAAACTACAGGCAAACACAGAGTTTTGCACACCACAAAACCACAGGCAAACCACAGTCATGCACACCACAAAACTACAGGCAAACACAGGCTACAGAGAACCCACAAAAATGTAAATACACAAATATATAAATGCAAAAGTTAAGAGGAAACAAAGCAACCCCATAGGAGTACTATGACCAGGATAAACTCACACATATCAATAATAACTAAATGGACTAAATGTGTCACTGAAGAGACCTAGAGTGACAAACTGGATTTTAAAAAAAGATCCAACAGTCTGCTGCCTCCAGGAAACTCATCTCACTGCAAAAGACATACATAGACTCAAGATTGGAGACTGGAAAATGACCTGTCAGGTGAATGGCAAACAGAAGATAGCAGGCATAACTATTCTAATACCTGACAAAGCAGACTTCAAAACATCGAAACTTTTAAAAGACAGGGAAGGACACTACATAGTGATAAAAGGCTCAATCCATGAGCAAGAAATATTCATCCTAAACATATATGCGTGCAACACAAGAGTACCAAGTTTTATAAGACAACTACTAAGCAAACTAAAAGAGGTCATTGGTTCTCTCACACAATCATAGTAGGAGACCTAATTGCACTGCTAACAGCTTTAGATAGATCATCAAGGCAAAAGACCAACAAGGAGATCTGGAAACTCAAGTCAGTACTCAATCAAATGGACTTAATAAACATTTACAGAACACTTCATCCAATAACTACAGAGTACATTTCTACTCATTAGCACATAGAACTCCGAGTTTGATCACATTCTTATGCATAAGTCAAGCATGAGCAAATTTCAAAAGATCAAAATAATACCATGTATCTTCTCAGATCACAGTGGAATAAACATAAATATTACCACCAAGAAAAGCCTTCCCAAACACAGAAAGACATGGGCTTTAAACAGCATGCTGTTGAACAACTTCTGGGCCAACATGGAAATCAAGACAGAAATAAAGAGATGTCTGGAAACAAATGAAAACAAAGACACATCTTATCAGAATCTCTGGAATGCCATGAAATCAGTGTTAAAAGGAAAATTGAGAGCATTGCATGCACAAATCAAGGAAACAGAAAGATCACAAGTAGACAGTCTAACATAACACCTAAAAGAGCTGGAAAGGCAAGATCACTTGCCTCCTAACCTTAGCAGAAGAATCCATATCACCAAGATAAAACCAGAGTTACAGGACATAGATGGTGAAATATCATAGAAAGAATCAGCAAGACCAAAAACTGGTTCTTTGCAAAGATAAATAAGATTGATGGTCCCACCTGGGCTCAGTGGCTCAGTCTGTAATTCCAGCACATTGGGAGACTGAGGCAAATGGATAGCCTGAGCCCATGGGTTCAAGAACAGCCCAGACAACTTGGTGAGACCTTGTCGCTACAACAAATCATCATAATAAAAAAAATTAACTGGGCATGGTAGTGCATGCCTGTAGTTCCATCTACTTGGATGGCTCAGGCAGAAGGATTGCCTGAGCCCAGTAGGTCGATGCTAGGGTGACCATGAATGTGCCCTGCACTCAAGCCTAGGTGACTGAGTGAGACTCCAACTCAAAAAAAAAAAAAAGATTGTCCCCTGGCCAGGTTGATAAAAAAAAGAGAGAGAAAACCCAGATAAACACAATTAGAAATGCAAAAGGTGAAGTTATAACTGAACCTAAAGATATTCAAAAGATTATCAGAGATTACTACAAAAAACCTGTATGCAAATAAACTAGAAAACCTAAAGGAAATGGAGCACTTATTGACATCACATAACCTCCCCAGGTGGAAACAGGAAAAAACTGAAATTCTAAGCAGACTAATAGCAATCCAGGAAATCAACTCGGTCATAAAAAATCTAAATACCAAAAAAAGTCCTTGACCTGATGGCTTTCCAGTTGAATTCTACAAGACACACAAGAAGTAGTGATACCAATCTTTCTGAAAGTATTCTAGACAATAGAGAAAGATGGAATACTTCCCAACTCATTTTATGAAGCCAACACTATATTGATATCCAAACCTGGCAAAGACCCAACAAGGAAAGAGAATTACAGACCAATCTCCTTGATGAATACAGATGCAAAAATTTTCTACAGTATTCTATCAAATCGGATCCAGCAACACGTCTCAAGCATCATTCACCATGACCAGGTGGGCTTCATTTCTGGGATGCAGGGAGAGTTCAATATTCCCAAGATCATAAACATAATAAGGACACAAAAAGATGATAAAAAGAACCTCATGATTATATTAGATGCAGAAAAAGCATTTGACAAAATCCAGCATTCCTTCTTGAATAAAAACTCTTGAGTACCTAGGCATAGAAGGTACATTTTCAAAATAACAAGAACCTTCTATGATAAACCTACAACCAAAATACTGCTCAATGAACAGAAATTGGAAGCATTCTTCCTGAAAATGGGAATTAGACAAGGATGACCATGCTTCTCCCTCCTGTTCAACATAATGTTGTAAGTCCTTGCTAGAGCAATCAGGCAAGAGAAAGAAATCAGGGATATCCAATGGAAAAAGAGGGAGTTAAGTTATCCCTCTTTGCAGATGACATGATTCCATATCTTGAAAACCCTAGATACTCTGTCAAAACCCTCTTCACACTCATAATTGATTTTGGTAAAGCCTCACAGTGCAAAATCAATATGCAAAAGATAGTTGTATTTCTATGCACCAACTACAAGCACACAGAGTGCCAAATAAAAAACACAATCCCATTCACAAAAGCCATAAAAAAGTGAAATACCTTGGCACCCACCTAACCACAGGAGTAAAAGACCTTTACAATGAGAACTACAAAATGCTTCTCAAAGAAATCAAGGATGACACAAACAAATGGAAAAACATTCCATGCTCTTGGATTGGAAGAATAAATATTGTCAAGGTGTCCATCCTACTCAAGGCAATCTACAGATTCAATGAAATATCCATCAAATTACCAGCATAATTTTTCTCAGACCTGGACATGACAATCAGAAATTCATATGAAACAAAGAATAGCACAAGTATCAAAAACAATCCTTGGCAAAAGGAAAAAAAGTGGGAGGTATCACACTTCCAGACTTTAAGCTTTACTACAAGGCTACAGTAAACATCCTGGTTTTGGTACAAGAATAAGTACACAGACCAATGGAACAGGACAGAGATTATGGATGCAAAATCTCAATCTCTCAGCCAACTCATCTTTGACAAAGCCACTAGTAACAACCACTGGGGAAATAAAACCATATTTAGCAAATTATTCTGGGAAAAATGGCTGACCACATGCAGAAGAATAAATCTGGACCATACTCATTGCCATATACAAAAACCAACTCAAAATGGATCAAAAAACTAAACATAAAACCTCAAACTATAAGAATCCTAGAAGAAAATGTAGGAAACATCCTTATGCACATGGAGTAGGCAACCAATTCTTGATCAAATCCTTGAAAGTGAATGCCATAAAAGGCAAAATAGGCAAGTGGGACCTTATCAAACAGAAAAACTTTCGCACAGCAGAAGAAACCATCAAATGAGCAGAGAGACAACCAACAGAATAGGAAAAGTTGTTTGCTAATTTTGTATCTGACAAAGACCTATCATCCAGAATCTACAAGGAATGCAAACAAGCTGAAAGGGAAAAACAAACAACCCTATTGGGAAGTGGGCAAAGGACATGAATAGATACGTTTCAAAAGGAGAGATATGAGCAGTCAATAGACACATGAAAAAATGCTCAGTCTCACTAATCATCAGAGAAATTCCAATAAAAACTACAATGAGATACCACCTCACTCTAGTAAGGACGGCCATCACTAATAAATAAAAAAAACCACAGATGCTGGTGAGGCTGTGGAGAAAAAAAAAACACTTCTACACTGTTGGTTGGAGTACAGACTAGTTCATCCTCTATGGGAAGCAGTGTGGTGATTATTAAAACTAAAATTTGACCTTCTATTCAATCCAGCAATACCTCTCCTGGGAACATACCTGGAGGAACATAAATCATTCTACCAAAAAAACAGCTGCACAATATGTTTATAGCTGCACTATTCACACTAGCAAAACACATGGAACCAACTCTACTGTTCATCAAAAGTGGACTGGATGAAAAAAATGTGGTACATATATACAATGGAGTATTACACAGTCATAAAGAAGAACAAAACCATGGAATTCACAGCAAATTGGATGGAGTTGGAGACCATCATACTTAGTGATCTGTTACAGAAACGAAGAACTGAATACCACATGTTCTCACTCATAAGTGAGACCTGAACTTTAATCACATTAGTGCAAGGGAGGGATTGGCAGTCACTGCACACTCCCAGGGCATGTACATAACAACACAAAGAGTACTTGATCGTAAACCAGGGGAAGTGAGGACTAGTTGGAGGCCTAAACTTCAATTGCACGCAGCCTACTTGTAGCTAATCCTTACTTGTAACCTACATCTCTATAATAAAGTAAAATACAATACAATAAAATATTTAAAATGGTGAGGCCTGTACCTTTGAAATTATAGGAAGAAAACATAGGAGAAATACTTCAGGTTTAGGACATTGGTGTGGGCAAAGATTTTATAGAGAATACTTCAAAAGCACAGAAAACCAAAGTAAAAGACAAATGGAATTAATGCAACCTAAAAATCTTCCACATAGCAAAGGAAACTACCAGCACAGTGAAGAGAGAGCTAGAAGAATAGGAGAAAATATTTGGAAATTATTTATTGAACAAGAAATTAATATTCAGAATACACAAGGAACTCAAATAACTCAAGTTTAAAAAATCAAGTAATATGATTTAAAAATGGGCAAGTGATCTAACTAGACATCTCTCAAAAGAAGACATACAAATGGCTAATAAGTATATGAGAAAATACTCTACATCATTACTCATCAGAAAAATCCCAATTAAACCACAAAGATATATCATTTCACCCCAGTTAAAATAGTCATTATCAGAATGACAAAGCAAAAAAATAAACAAAACAAATGCTGGCGAGAGTGCAGAAAAAGAGAAACTCCTGTTTACTCTTGGTAGAAATGTAAATTAGTGAAACCATTATAAAAACAGTCTGAATGTTCCTCAAAAAACTAAAAATAGAACTTCTATATTATCTAGCAATCCCACTGCTGAGTATATACTCAAAGGAAAGGAAATCAGTATGTCAAAGAGACATTTGCACTCCCATGTTTACTGCAGCACTGTTCACAATAATCAAAACATGAAATCAGTCTAAGAGTCCATCAATAGATGAATGAATAAAGAAAATGTAGAATACAGTAGTAAAAATAGAATACTACTTAGGCATAAAAAGAACAAAATTTCTCATTTGCAGCAACATAGGTGAGTTTGGAAGACATTATGTTAAGTAAAATGAGTCAGGCACAGAAAGGCAAGTATTGCACATTCTCACACATATGTGAAAGTTAAAATAGTAGATATCCTAGAAATAGTAGAAAAGTGATTCCTACAAGCTCGGAAGGGCAGGGTAGAGATGGGGATAGCCACAGATTGGTTAAGAGATACAAAATTACAGCTAGATTGATGGAATAAATTCTGGTGAGCTCATAGAATTTTAGAGTAGAATGATAATTATCAGATACTAAAGAAAATGGGAGTAGGGGAAATGGGAAAAGGTTGGTCAGCAGGTATAAAATTAGAAAGAAGGTATAAGTTCTGGTATTGTATTATACATTTGGGTGACTATAGCTAAAAATGATGCTTTATGTATTTCAAATAGCTAGAAGAGAGAATTTTGAATGTCCTTACAACAAAGAAACACTATAGGCTTAAGGTGTACCCCATAAATATATACAATATGACATGTTAATAAAAAAACATAAAAATCTATGTATGCACAGAAAATGTCCATAAGAACATACATCACATTAATAACTCTTAAGGAGTGAGAGCTATGGATGGTTATAATTTCTTTTACCTAGTCTACAGTTTGTAAGTTTTGACAGATATCACTTTTGTAATTTAAAAAATTCCTAAAAATAAAAAAAAAACTTGCAAACAAATGATGGTTCAATCACATGACTGTTAAGTACATTAATTGATGTCAAAATATGCTTGAACAACCCTAGTTTAGGATGAACTTTCCAGGGTCTTGTACCTTTCAAGGCGGAACTCCTCAGGCTCTGTCCAGTACTGTGGGACTCGATGAAGAGCATAGATTGGCAACATCACCACTACCCCTTTGGGAATGAACACTCCATTGATTTCAATATCTTTCTTACAGACCCTCTCAACTCTGACTGCAACTGGGTGCAACCTGAAAGCTTCATTCACCACCGTGTCAAGGTATTCCATCTGTCCTAGGGCATTGTAGATGGCACGTACCTGGGAGGAAAGAAACAGGTTGGGATAAATTGAGATTTGGAATTAACATCCAACCCAGTCGTGCAGTACTCCTGAAGTATTAGGAGCTCCAGAGAATAACCCATATTGGTAAAGGATCTTAGCATTTATAAGGCAGTTTAATAGCTATTATGTCTTTTGATCTTTTCAGTGGTCCACTGAGATGTCTGGAGGAGTTATAAATTTGGAAGAATTTGGAACAATTCCCTCCCCAGGGAGTGTAATACTTAGCATTAACAGGTGGTTTTTTTCTTTCTCATGTGAACAAATGTGACTAATAGATTATGACCATTAGAATCAAGTAAACTTTGCCAAAGTCACTGACACCTTCCAAAAGAGAGGCCATATGTCTGTATCTAGGGAAGAAAACATGTAAAAGAGCAAATCCCCTCTTCCACATAAAGTTTTTTATTTGAAAATTTTGCTTAGTATCTCTCTCTCTCATATATCTATCTGTCTATCTATCTATCTATCTATCTATCTATCTATCTATCATCTATTTGTCTATCTATCTAAATATATTGTGTAGAGAAACACTAAATTATGTAAAGGCTCTATAAATAATTTGTGGATAAACTAGCTTCTTCTAATCCTAAATATGGTAAAGGAAATTTATGATTAGAGGATACCGGGGCACACAATTTCAGTTCTAGTGAAAGTTATGAGGAAGATAGAAACCCCATACTCAGTCCCTTTCTTTATTGCTGGAACAGTCTCCTACTTGTTGCTTCAGGGCTTGACTTTAGACTCTGAAGATCTCTTTGTGTACTCCTCACTGCCAAACCAGGGTCAGCCCCAGAGGCCATCTCTTCACACCACAAAAAATTCCAGTTTAGACAGAAATCCCAAAATAGTGTGAGTGATATGTAGCTAGCATTTGATGATATGTTTGGGAGGTGATATTGTAGAGGTTAAGAGTTTGGTCCAGGAGTCAGACATCCTGTTTCCTTGCATGGCTTATGTACCATTAGCTGCATGACAAGCCTGAGACAGTGGTGGAACAAAGCCGAGTCATCCTACCCAGTGTACTCAAGGCCAGGTTTGATTAGAAAATGACCATACCAGAGTAAGTCCAGCCAATATCAGCAAAGCTAACTACCCAGACACTTGAGCAATAAATGTTTATTGTTAGATGCCACTGAGGTTTTCTGGATTTTTTTTTACTTAGTATTATTGTGGTAACAGATAATGGATGCATGAGAACAGCATGCATCCTGTTTTATGAGGATCTTATAGTTCTGCGAGAAGCATTCATTATCTATGTTTTCTCCCTTTGTATTTCATTCTGGAGTCTTCTTACATAGTGTTGGTGAAAGAGTTGATGTTTACACTTATTTGCAAAAATTCCCCTGAGAAGTGGTGAGGAGACGTTCTTGCGAAGGTCTCACTTCCTCTCTCCCTCTCCAGGGATCATTCACTCACCTTATTGGGAAAAAGTGCATCAATCTCCTCTTGTAGTTTCTTCTGGACATCAGGGTGAGTGGTTAGTTCATATATAATGAAGGAAAAAGCAATGGTAGTGGTCTCATAGGCACCCAAAATAATGATAATTGATTGGGCCATGACCTCCAGATCAGACAGAACTGAAAGAAAAGGAAAGACAATTTAGGCAAAGCAGGTCAGTGTAGAACAATACAGTTTAGGTGCTTAGTAATCCACATGAAGTTCCCGAATCCCTAAGAAATGAAACATTAAAGTATTTCAGAGTCATACTGGTGGTGTTTTCACTCTGATATCCAAACTTGTCGAGCTAGAAAAAGGCAAAATTGTTTCAATCCAGTGTTTCTCAAGGCCTAGAGGATTGTGGGACATTTGTCCCTCATCACACCATCCTCACTCCAGCACAGCCAGGTAATATCCAGAGAAGATGTTCTGTCTACACATACTCAGTGTCATGGGCCTGGCCTTTGAATGGTCATGAGAGTGCTTTAGCTATGGGTAAGATATGGGCTAGCATTCTCCCCAGGAAATATTTAAATTTTTCTAGCTATGATGTAGCTTGGCAAACTGTGAGAGAGTTTGCCATGCTAAGGCTTAACTGTAGAAAAAAATTAAAGATCTTTCCTATCTTAAGGGAATGATATTGGGCTACAGATACAGGGAACTTAAGGGAATGATATTGGGCTACAGATAAACTCTTGCTCCTCAAAGAGTAGTCCTTGGACCAGTAGCATCATGGGTGTCTGGGAGTTTGTTAGAGATGTGGAATCCCAAACCCTGTTCTCAAACTAACAAATCAAAACCTGAACTTTCTTTTTTTTCCCATCTTTTAAATTTGTTTATTTATTCTAAAGATGTGGGGTGCAATTCAGGGTTAGGTATATAAACACTGATCATGCAGGTACCCTTGTTGATGAGGTATGCCCCTCCCTCCCCTAGCAGTTTCCCTCAACTGCCAGTCCCACCCCTCCCTCCCCTGATAGTTTTCCACTACTGCCAATCGCTTTCTTTTAGCATTATAATTGTTCCCCATCTTTTTAAAATTGAACCTGACCATTATCTTTGTTCTGGGGGCCTGGCGGCTGGCAGACATGCAGTGAGAGTTTACTTGTCCTGGACTTGAGAGCTGCTCCAGCCCTGGGTGTAAGGAACAGCTTCCTTTCTGCTTGAATCTCCTCTCTCTGGCCTTGCCTGGAAGCCTCTGGAGTGGATTATAAAGACTGGATTGCCAAACTACACAGATGTGAAGGGGAAGAACCAGATTTAATTACAGTTTTCCTTCAGTACTTGTCTGTCTTCTCCCATTCAGAAATGTATATGTGGACAAATGTGGTCCATCTGGGCTCAAGGAGAATCCAAGCAGGAGACCTTTTGGCTGAAGCCAGTCTAGGGGTCAGGGCTGCAGTTTGCTTGAATGCTCTGATGTATTCACTTGAGTCTGGCTGCCTGTGTCTCTATGGCAAAGCCTGCAAAATTGTGAGCATTCAACCCTGCACAATTACCTCTGACTTGGCTGCCAAAACAAATTTTCCATCCACTTCTGACAGAGGCTTCTGTTTAAATAGAGAGGAGAAGAGAGATGATCTCTTTTCAAAGTGATTCCAGTCAGATTCTCAAAGTGCAAGTGGTAAAGTCATCAAGCCTAATTGGAATGAATTGATTTATCCTCTTTGGCAGACCTGATCAGTACCCTACCAAGAGACTAGGCTATAAATGGGAGGTAACCATAGTGATATGCATACTTCTTTGGATGCTGCTTGGCTAATCCAGTCAATTTTCCATAGATATTATCACTTAAGACAGCTGCTGTACCTTCACAGGTCTTACATTTTTTCAAGAAGAGAAATCTGATGACTTATGGAATGCCACCAGATTAAAATTGACAGAATGACCCGCCTGGGCAACTTGGTGAGACCTCATCCCTACAATAAATCAAAAATCAGCCAGGCGTGGTAGCACATGCCTGTAATTCTGGCTACTTGGATGGCTGAGGCGGAAGGATCGCCGGAGCCCAGCGGGTCGAGGCTGCTGTGGCTGGGAGTGGCCACTGTACTCCAGTCTGGGCGATGGAGTGAAACTCCAACTCAAAAAAAAATTGACAGAATGCCACCAGATTAGAATTGATAGAAAAGAGGGGAGATACACTATCTTCTTTAACATTTTTCTATAAAAGCTTTGTTTTGAGCAACATAGTAAGACCTTGTCTTTACAAAAAAATAAAAAAATAATCTGGGTGTGGCAGCACGTGTCTGTAGTTTGAGCTACTTGGAAGGCTGAAGTGGAAGGATCACCAGGCCCAGCAAGTCGAAGTAGCGGTGGCTGGGAGCATGCCACTGCACTCCAGCCTGGGTGACAGAGTGAAACTCTGTCTCTTAAAAAAAAAAGTTTTAAAACCTGAACTCTCATGAGCTGTGGTGGTTTGTGTGCACAGCCTAGTTTGAGAAAGCATGGATTATATATTTGAAAGGAATCAGGTAATTGAAGATCTAGAATTCAGTTTTGCTAAATGGACTATTTCAGGATGTACAGAAACTATGGAGATAGTAAAAAGCTAGGAGACTGTTGATAGATTCTTGTCTGATGAATGGCATTATAATAGAGGAGACCTTATGATTACAAGTTGCCCTCCCTCTTGGTTTTCTCCTGTGAGAAGCTAAGCATGGCCAGGCATTAGTTTGTTTGATCAGGACTAGACTCGGACCTTTATATACCTAGGCCCCTGAAATAAATATGGTGCCCACCTCAACCATGAAACTCATAACCAAAAATGACATGAATTGAATGCGGAAAAGGTTTACAGAGTTATAGTTTATGAGTGATGGTTACTGTGATGCTGCTGTGTGTAAATTTAATTCCCCAACTGTTCTTTTCATTCACCATGAGCCCCATGATATTGAGTTGGAAATGGACTATAATCTCAAAGTTTAGCACTCTGCTGTCCAATACAATAACCACTAGCAACCATGTGCCTATTTAAATTCAAATTTTAATTAATTAAAATTGTATATAATTTAAAATTATTCTTCAGTGGCACTAATAACATGTCTGCCACTCAACAGCCACCTATATCTAGAGGTTACTGCACTGAATGGTGAAATGAGAGACTATTTCCTTTATCACAGAAGATTGTATTGGGACAGATAGATAGATGATAGATAGATGGATAGAAATCGTTGTAGACATAGATATATGTATATTGCTATGCTGGAGTTAGTTCATCCCTGGTGTCTAGAACAAATTGTTACATCTTCAGGAATTTTGTGAGATGGTTGACATATCATTGGTAACTGAAATTGACCATGGTAGGAGTGTTTATGTTCCAGAAGAAGGCTAAAAATCACATTTCTCAGTCTGCATAAACATATTTTATTTCCTTAGTTTTGTCCACAGACAGGATTTAAAAGCAAATAAACCCCAGTATCAATGACCACACCTAGCTCCCAGATTTTGATTTCCGAATACAATTTTCTCACTAAGAGTAGAGCTCTTTGGAAATATGGATGATTTTTTGCATGGTCAGAGAAAATAGAAGAGAAACTTGGAATAACTTGCACCTGAAAGCAAGAAAGTACTCAAGAAAATGATAAGCAAAAGGATACAGGATACCCTATATGTTGTTATAATGGTGAATGCATGTCATTATGTATTTCTAAAACTCATATATTGCCAAGGATAAACTCTAATGCAAACTATGGAGTTTGGGTGATACTAATGCATAAATGTAGATTCACAAGTAGCAACAAATATACCACTCTGGTGGGAGAAGTTGATAGTGGGAGAGGTTGTATGTATATAGGGGAAAAGAGCATATGGGAAACCTTTAGTATATTTGGCTAAATATTTCTATGAAACCAAAACTGTTCTAATAAATAATCTCTGTTGTAAAAAAATAAATAGAAGAAGAAGAAAGGACCCAGGAACTCATTCAAACCTGAGAAAATTTGATCAAAATAAATAATAATAATAATAGAAGAATAAATTGTTGATATATAAGATCCCACTGAAATAAATAAATGAATGAATAGGGAAGAATGGAGCACTCTCCCTTAAAATGAAATACCAATCCATAAATGTGAAGGAATGATGTAACTAGAAAGTCATTATTTTGCAATCATCGTAGCAATAATGGCCTCAGTCAAAAACCATCAGTGGATGATAAAACTAGTAGGTGAACGATTAAACAGGAAGAGAATATTTACACATTTTAAAGTCTTCTCTCCCAAATTGCTAATTAACTGCAGAGAAAAATAAAACTTTACAGTAGATTAAGTTAGTGAACACACTTTCAACAAGTATTTCCAGTTAAAATCACCATTTTTGGGACAGTGTGTCTCCTGATTTGACATTTGAGGCAGAGGTTCTGAGCTAGTGGATCAGGAGGATGATGAGATTCAGTATTTTTTTCTGCTGTCAGTGATCAGTCAGACCACTGACTGAAGTCCAGTCAAGACACGCTTGCTTGGGGTGGCGTGTCAAGCTTTGAATATGACCATGCCTATGTTGCTTCTAGAGAGAAACTCCAGCTGCCGTTTATAAGGTCCAAACAACTGCCATTCTGCAGTGCGACAGAAATTCTTATCTTCGTGGAAAGCTTCCTGCGTATTTCCAGAACAAGCCCCTCCCTCTTATCTTACCCATCAGTAGCCCCCAAAAAACCTCCTTGGTTACCTTTACAAGATTCTGTTTCTTTGGAATTCTGGGTGTCAATCAGCAGCTGAAGGAAATCTACTCGGTGCTGGAAGTAGAAAGTGAAATTTCAATGACATAAAATCATTCGTGAAGTCATAAGTAGGAGTGTAGCATTCAACCTCCATTCTGAGCATATACTCCCTTTTCGTCTAGAAGTCTGACAGGTGTTGCCTGAGTCATTAGTGAACAAAACTATCCATCAGAAACCTTGACCAGCAGGATATTTTTCTGAGAGAAATCCAGCTATTGTGTCCAACTGCTTTTTGATCTTCATCCCTGATCCTCAGCTTCTGTGGCTTTAGAGCACAGCTTTGGGGCCAAAGAATTGATGGGCTCTTTTCCAGTTAGACCTGCTTGCTCAGGAGGAAGTCCTGAATTTCAGTCTTCCTTGTTCTGTTTTAATTCTTAACCAATGACCACATAGACTAATCTCTTGACATTTTCATAGCTCACTAGCAGCTTCTGTGCAAGCATTTTCAAGTACTCTAACCTTCCAGAATTCCATTTAATCATCAATGATATCTGGTCACCCAGTCCTGCCTCCCCCACCTGCAGATGTCTTTGAACTGGCCTTTAGGTCTCATGGAGACAAATCTGAGTCAGCCCGCTTGTAGCCTCAATGATCAGAGAATGTCCTTGCCCACTCAAGGTCATGAGAATGCTGAAATTTAATATATTTTACACTCCAGCAGTTTGCGGGCCAGGGCTTTTCATTGGAGAATGGGTAAAATAACAGGCTTGGGTTTGAAAGTATTCTTTCCACATCTATGATCTGGAGTAATTATAATATCAGTAAAATAATTTTTCAGGAGTAATTTTTATCCTTTGGCAATTCATTAAAGGGAAAAAGGAAAGGGAAGTGGTGAAATTTTCATCTCAATAATGTTTATACCATGACATACTAATTGTGCCTGTTATTAAATTTTAAATGCTGTCTCTCTCACTCATTCTCATATCTCCCTTCCCAACCTTCACCTTATTCCTTCCCCTAAAATGTAAAAGAACTCCTGTTTTCAACTAACCTAAAGTTTTTCCTGTAAATAAATATAGAGAAATGCACAGGTTGCGTGTGTGTGTGTGTGTTTGTATGTCTCAAAAAATTATATATATATATATAATTTATAACAACAACAAATTATAAAACAAAAAAGCACCCTTATGTAGCCACCACCAGATTTTACCTTTTGTTTATCATTGAGGCGACTTTCTTTTATCCTTTCTATGGCTTGTTTAAAAAAATTTGTAGCATCTTTTGGAAAGCAAGAGATGTTTAATGCCTCACAAATTGGAGTAAGAAATGGAAGGAATACTATAGGGAAAATAAAAAAGACAACCATGGTAAAAATGCAACATTTACTGAAAGGAATTGTAATTTTCTCTCCTAATGAGAAGAGTAATAGACTTCTGGTCATTTCCTTTATGACCTTTCTTCACCTTCTAGACCCCTAGCTGAACAAGGGCATGTCCACACACTATAGCAGTGTGATCAGTGGCCCCTTCTGCATCTTTGGAATGATAAAAAAAAACAGGATTAGCTTATCTGATCTCTTCGGTTTTTAAATCTATTGTACTAAAATCTCTTTGGAAAAACAAGGTCATGGTCTGCTGCTTTAATTAATCATGCTATTTACAGAATAGTGGTCAGGAGAGAAATAACACAGCACATGTTCTTTAACTACCATGGAATAAAGCTAGAAATCATTAACAGAAAAAAAATTGGGAAACTCAGAAATATGTGGAAATTGAACAATACACTTTTAAGTAACCAGTAAGTTAAAGAAGAAATCAAAAGGGAAAGTAGAAATTGTTTTGTGATGAACAAAAATGAAGGCACGATATGCCAGAACATATGGGATGTAGTAAAAGCAGTGTTCAGAGGGAAATTTATTAATATAATGTCTAAGTTAAAAGAAAGAAAGATGAGCTCCTACCTATGAGTGAGAACATGTAATACTTATCTTTCTGTGTCTGGCTTATATCACTACTTTTACACTATAAAACACTAAAAAAAAGAGTATATGAAACCTAAAGCAAACAGAAGGAAGAAAATAATACAGACTAAAGTGAAGCTTAATGACATAGAAGACAAAATAAAATAGAGAAAAATCAATAAAATCAAATGTTCATTCTTTGAAAATGTCATCAAAATGGGCAGCTCTTTAGTTAGACTGACCATTAAAAAGAGATAAATTGTTAGCTTCAGAAATGAGAGGGGAAATTATTATTGACATCTAAAAATAAAAAGAAGTGGAATTTTAGCACAAATTGTGTTATTAGAACAGTTGTATAAATTAGATAAATGAAATGGACAAATTCATAGAAAGACACAAACAACAGAAAATGACTCATAAAGAAATAGGCAATTTGAATAAAACTATAACATATAAAGAGATGTAAGAATTAATAAGTAACTACCCACAAGGAAAGTTCAAGACCAGATTGTTTCAATGGTGAATTCTACCAGATATTAAAAGAAGAATTAATACCAATTTTTCACAAACACTTTCAAAAGATAAAAGATTAGGAAATACTTCCAAATTCTGTAAGACATTCAGGCTTCTGCTTCATATTAACCAGGTACAGATATCAGAGAAAAAGAAAGCTACAGGCTAATATGCCTTATAAATATGGATAAACATTTTCTCAACAAAATATTAGCAAACTAAATCCAGCAACATATGAAACAAATTATATACCAAAGCCAAGTGGGGTTACCCCAGGGATTATAGATTATGCAGTACACCATATAAATCAAAACCAAAAAACACAATCACCTCATTAGATGCAGAGAAAGCACTTGACAAAATCCAACATGCTTTTGTGATAAGAACAATCAACAAACTAGGAATTGAAGAGAATTTCCTTAACCTGATAAAGGGTATCTATAAGAAATCCATAGTTAACACCATACTTAATGGCTTATTAGCTTTCCCCTTAAGATTAGAAATGAGAAAAGGATACCTCTCTTATGACTTCCATCACTTGTGAGATCTAATCAACAAGTACAGAATTGGTTCAGGATACAAAATCAGCATGCATAAATTAAATTGCATTTCTATACATTGCAACAATCCATAAGTAAAATCTAAAAAGTTAAATTGACCATACCATCACAAAAAATAAAACACGTAGAGATAAATTTAACAAAACTGTAAAATTAATACTCTGAAGACTATAAAACATTGTGAAAATAATTTAAAGAGGATTTGGATAAATGGAAAAAAATCCAATGTTTATGGATTCAAAAACAATATTATGAAATGGTAACACACTTCAAATTGATCTGAATATTTGATGCATTTTAAAAAAATCAGAATACTAGCTGGCTTCTTTGTAAAAACTTGTCAGGTTGATTTTATAATTTATATGGATTTTCAAGGAACCCAGAATAGCCAAAGCAACCTTAAAACAGGAAACATAACATTGTAGGGCTCACATTTCTCAATTTCAAAACTTACCACGAAGCTCTAGTAATCAAGATGATGTAGTACTGGCACAAGGATGGACATATATGATAGTCAATGGAATGAAATTTAGAGTTCAGAAATAAACACATATGTATATAATCCACCGAATTCTGAGAAAAGTGTTATGATCATTGAATGTAGAAAAATTAGTCTTTTAAACAACTGGATAGTCACATACAAAAGAATAAAGTTGCCCTTACCTTACACTGTATATAACACAAATGGATTTTTTTAAAAAACCTAAACATAGTCTAAGATCTAAAATCTGAGGAGAAAATCTTTTTTTAAAGTTTTCTATTTTAAAGATGTGGGGTACAATTCAGGGTTATGTATACAAATGTTCCTTACATGGGTACTCTTATTGATATGGTGTGCCCTCCCTACCCTGGCAATTTCAAGTGGGTAAATCTCCATGATCTTGGATTTGGCAGTAGATTTTCTTTTCTTTTCTTTTTTGCAGTAGATTCTTAGATTTGATATCCAAAGCAAAGGGAATAAAGGAAAAATATTTAAATTGTACATCATCAAAATTAAAAATTTTGTGCTTCAAAGAACACTGTAAAGAAAGTGAAAAGCGTCTAAAAATAGAAAAAAATTTGTAGATTATATTGCTTTTTTTAATCAATATTTTTTATTATGATATTGTGGGGTACAGTTAAAGGTTAGGTATACAAATATGCTTCATTCAGGCCCCCTTGTTGATAAGAGGCGTCTCCCTGTCCCCAGACAGATGTTTACTACCATTAGTCCCATCCACTTCCCCCCCTATAGTTTCCCACCACTGTCACTCATTTTCTTATGGTAGTACGTTGGATGATCAAGGTCCACTATATGAGTGAGAACATGTGATACTCAGACCTTTGTTTCTGTGAGAGGTCACAGTATTATAGACTCTAGTTCCATCCAGGTTTCTGTGAAATTCATGATTTTGTTCTTTTTTATGGCTGCATAGTATTCCACCGTGTATAAGTGTCCCATTTTTTAAATCCAGTCCTCTTTTGATGGACAGCATAGTTGGTTCCAAGTTCTTGTTATTGTGAATAATGCTGCGATAAACATTCATGTGTAGGTATCTTTGTGAGAGAGTGACTTGAGTTCTTCAGGGTATATTCCCAGGAGGGGGATTGCAGGGTCATATGGGAGGTTGATATTTAGAGCTTTTAGGAATCGCCACACTGCTTTCCACAGAGGTTGCACTAGTTTACACTCCCACCAACAGTGTAGAAGAGTTCCCTTTTCGCCACACCCTCTCCAGCAACTGTTATTTTTTGAGTTATTGATAATTGCCATTCTGACTGGAGTTAGGTGGTATCTCAGTGTGGTTTGATTTGCATCTCCCTGATGATTAGTGAGGTTGAACATTTCTTCATGTGTCTGTTGGCTGCTCGAATGTCTTCCTTTATGAAGTATCTGTTCATATCTTTTGCCCATTTTATAATGGGATTGTTTGTTTGTTTCTTTTCAGCACATTTGAGTTCCTTGTAGATCCAAGATGTTAAGCCTTTATCAGGCCTAGAGTTGGCAAATACTTTTTCCCAGTCTGTGGGCTGTCTCCCTGCTCTCTTGATGGTTTCTTTGGCTTTGCAGAAGCTTGTCAGTTTAATAAGGTTCCACTTGTCAATCTTATCCCTTATGGCCTGTGGGTTTCAGGATTTGTTCAGGAATTGGATGCCAGTTCCAATTTCCATGAGGGTGTATACTTCATTTTCTAAGGTTCTTATGGTTTGAGGTTTTACATTTAGGTCTCTGATCCATTTGGAGTTATTTTTTGTGTATGGGTACATAGGGGTCCTGTTTCAATCTTCTGTGTGTGGTCAGCCAGTTTTCCCAGCACCATTTACTGAATAGGTTCTCCTCTCCGCAGTGCTAGGTGGTGGAGGTTTTGTCAAAGATGAGTTGGTTGAGAAATTGAGGTTTTGCTTCTGGAATCTCAATTCTATTCCATTGACCTATATGCCTGTTCCTTTACCAATACCAAGCTGTTTTGATGATTGTAGCTTTATAGTAAAGTTTGAAGTCTGGTAATGTGATACCACCTGCTTTGTTTTTTTGCCGAGGATTGTTCTGGCTATTCTTGGAGGTTTGTGTTTCCATATGAATTCCTGTGTTGTTTTTTCTAGGACTGAGAAGAATGTTGTTGGTAATTTGATAGGTATTGCACTGAATCTGTAGATTGCCTTAGGTAAGATGGACATCTTCACAATGTTGATTCTTCCAATCCATGAGCATAGGATATTTTTCCACCTGTTTGTGTTACCTTTGATTTCTTTGAGCAGAGTTTTGTAGTTTTCATTGTCAAGGTTTTTCACATCTCTGGTTAGGAAGATGCCAAGGTATTTCATTTTTTTTGTGGCTATTGTGAATGGAATTGTGCTTTTTATTTGGGATTCTGTTTGTTTATTATTGGTATAAAGAAATGCAATTGTCTTTTGCACATTTATTTTATATCCTGAGACTTTGCCAAAGGCCTTTATCAATGTAAGGAGGTTTTTGACAGATTCTCTTGGGTTTTCAAGGTACACAATCATGTCATCTGCAAAGAGAGATAATTTGACTTCCTCTTTTCCTATTTGGATACCTCTGATTGCCTTCTCTTCTCTGATTGCTCTAGCCAGAACTTCCAATACTATATTGAACAGGAGGGGTGTGAGTGGGCATCCTTGTCTTGTTCCAGTTTTCAGGGGAAATGGCTCCAATTTTTGTCCGTTTAGGAGAATGCTGGCTGTGGGTTTCTCGTAGATGGCTTTTACTATTTTGATGTATGTTCCCCGTATGCCTAGATGTTCAAGGGTTTTTATCAAGAAGGGGTGCTGGATTTTATCAAAAGCTTTTTCTACATTTAATGATATAATCATGTGGTTGTTCTTTTGACACCTGTTGATGCATTTAATTACATCTATGGTTTTATGAATGTTGAACCAGCCTTGCATCCCAGGGATGAAGCCTATTTGGTCGTGATGGATGATTTTTGAGATGTGTTGTTGAATCCGGTTTGCTAGGATCTTGTTGAGAATTTTAGCATCTATGTTCATCAAAGATATTGCCTGTAGTTCTCTTTCTTTGTTGGATTTTTACCTGGCTTGGGTATCAATGTGATGTTAGCTTCATAAAATAATTTGGGGAGAGTTCCATCTTTCTCAACTGCCTGAAATACCTTCAGTAGAATTGGAATCAGCTCCTCCTTAAATGTCTTTTAGAATTTTGCTGAAAAGCCATCTGGTCCAAGGCTTTTTGTGGTAGGTAATTTTCTTATTATGTAGTCAATTTCCTTGATTGTTATTGGTCTATTTAGTGTCTCAATTTTTTCTTGTTTCAACCTAGGCAGGTTGTGTGATGACAGATAGTCCTCTATTTCCTTGAGGTTTTCAAGTTTGTTTCCAAAGAAGTGTACATAGTAGTCTCTAATGATCTTTTGTATTTCTTCAGGGTCAGATGTGATTTCATCTTTTGTGTTTCTGATTGTACTTATTTGGTTTTTTCTTTCTTTTTCTTGGTCAGTCTAGCTGGGGGACCATCGATCTTGTTTATCCTTTCAAAGAACCAGCTTTTTGTTTTATTGATCTTTTTGTATTGTCTTTTTGTCTTCTACGTCCTGGATTTGGGCTTTTATTTTGGTGATCTGGATTCTTCTGCTGAAATTAGGGTTTTTGTGGTCTTGCTTTTCCAGCTTCCTTAGGTGGCTTGTTAGGCTGTTAATTTGTGATCCTTCCATTTTCTTCATGTGCATTTGTAGGGATATAAATTCCCCTCTTACTACAGCTTTCATGGCATCCCAGAGATTTTGGTAAATGTTTCTTCATTTTAATTTGTATCCAGGTATCTTTTGATCACTGTTTTGATTTCATCATTTATCCAGGAGTTGCTTAGCATCATACGGTTTAGTGTCCATGTCTTTGTGGATTTTGGGGAGAGCTTGTTGGTGTTAATGTTTATTTTTATTTCACTGTGGTCCAAGAAGGTAGATGGTAAAATTTTGGTCCTTTTAAATTTGCTTATGCTTGATTTATGGCCAATTATGTGGTCAATCTTAGAATATGTTCCATGTGGTGATGAGTAGAATGTGTATTCTGTGGTCTTTGGGTGGAGTGTTATGTAGGTATCAATTAAGTCCATTTGGTCAAGAGTCACATTGACGTTCCTGATCTCATTGTTGATTTTTTTGTCCTGATGATCTGTCTAGGGTTGTGAATGGGGTATTAAAGTCCCCAGTCATGATGGTGTTAGAGTCAATATCCTTCTTTAGTTTTCCTAGAAGTTGCTTTATAAAAGTTGGTACACCTATGTTAGTTGCATATATGTTTATGATAGATATTTCTTGCTAATGGAGTGAACCTTTTTTCATTATGTATTGGCCCTCTGTATCTTTTTTAATTTTTGATAGCCTAAATGGTATTTTGTCTGAAATTAGGATTATGACTCCTCCTTTCTTTTGTGTTCCATTTGTCTGAAAATTTGTTTCCCATTCTCTTACTTTGAGTCTGTGCATGTCCTTTCTAGTGAGATGGGTCTCTTGAAGGCAGTGTATTGTTGCCTGGTGATATTTTATTCATTTTGCCATTCTATGTCTTTTTCAGTG
>NW_007260787.1:89897-105222 GCF_000164805.1 Carlito syrichta
CCTGCAGCGTTTCTGTAGATAAATCTGCTGCTATTCTAATTGGTTTTCCATGGTAGGTGTCTGGACTTTTTCTCTTGCTGCCTTTAGGATTTTTTCTTTTATGCCTACTTTGTTTAGGTGAATTATTATGTGTCTAGGAGTTGTTCTTCTCATTTGTTGTCTTGCAGGGGTTCTCTGAATCTCTTGTGTTTGAATTTTTGCATCCCTGATTAGATAAGGGAAGTTTTCTTGAATGATCTCATGGAAAGTTTGGTCTCTGTCTCTCTTTCTGCCTCAGGAAGGCCAATTACTCTTAGGTTCGGTCTCTTGAAGTAATCGCTCATCTGTTGAAGGTTTAGTTCTGTCTTTTTGAGCTTATTTTCTGTGTTTTTAAGAGTTTGGGCTAGTTCTATATTTTGGTCCTCAAGCTGTGAGATTCTTTCTTCTGCTTGGGCAATTCTGCTTTCCGTGCTTATCAGTTTGTTATTTATTTTATTCACAGTATTCTTTGTTATCTCAGATATCAGCTCCTTTCTAGTTTCTTCCTGACTCTCCTCAGTTCTTTTTAATCTCTCCATTAACGTCTTGATACCTAGGTTTGTAGTTTGGAACCAGTCATTCTGGGGACTCTTCATTGTTTGCATTCCGAAGTCAGTTTTCTCCATGTCTGCCCTCCCAGGGGTCTGGGAGAGAGCAATATTCTTCTTTTGCTTTTTGTTCATTTGAGTAGATTTTTCTCTCTCTCCTCCTTTCCCTCCCCTTCTTTAATTCTCTTTTAAAGAAGGGGAAGGTGTGATTGCTTTTGTTTCCCTTGTATATTCTCCTGTTCTTCCTTATGAGGATCCTCTGGCTTTGTTCACTTTTGAGGTTGGAGTGTGGGTTACGGGCTGTACTTTTTACAGTTTTGAGGTTTAATTGAAAGGGAAACTGTGATTCAGAATCTATATGCTGATTACAGCATCCACCAACAGGTGTATCAGCACACTGGTACCTATTTGCTACTGCCTTACAATCTGTCTATGCAGCAGGGTGTAGCTTTGGTCCCTGGAGCAAAAGGAGGTACAAAAGAGGAAAATAATGTAGGAAGGGGGGGTCAATAGGAGGTTAGAAAGAGAGTAGTGTGAGAGGGAAAACAGACATACATACCAACTAACAGGTGAAAAAGAGACACAAGCCCGGAGAGAAGTGAAAAAAAAAACACAGAACAAAAATTCCCTAAAGAATACTGGTAGCTACACAGAGACATATCAATAAAATCATGAAACAGATAGTGTAAGTTCAGATGCAAACAGTAGTGAGCAAAACATACAGTCAGAATGATAAAATCAAAGGTCAAAATAAGAGATTAGACTAGCTCTGGAATCTTTCCTTAGTGTGTAAAGTCACTTGAACTCTGATCTCCAGCTCATCCCCTTTGTTTTTGTTGCAGGCAGCTAGCCTGCTGCCTGGGAAGTCTGTGACGCTTAGTTGTCTCTGTTCAGTTTAGGGGAGGGGCTTTGTCTCCTGTTTAACGACGTTACCTTGGGAACTGAGCTGGAGGCTCTGATAGGTGGGCGGGGCAACGCAAATCTGCCTGGAGAATAGCTGAGGTGGTAGCTTCACTTTCAATTTCAGGAATACCCATCTGGGTCTCTGGGCAGAGGTACCCAGGGATCATCTGCGCAGCTGGGCGCTGGATCCAGGGTGTCACCAGCAGACTGGGGTGGAGGAGAGGGTCAGGGTTGCCTCCTCTGGAGCTGGAAACCTCCGATCAGCACCTTACACAAGCTTGGGGTTCTGTTCACTTACACAAGCTTGGGGTCGCGCTGAGTGCCTCCGCCAGGGTGGCCCCAGGGCTCCAGAGCTCCAAAGCTCTAAAGGGCAGGTGGTGGCCCTGAGTCCCTCACAGGGTACTTCACCCAGAAATGGGACTGGTCTCTCTGAGGGGCAGGCGCCCAGAGCCTCCCGGGGTGACCGGCAGCTTGGTGCTGGGTGCTGGGTGAGAAGATCTAGCCAGACAGGGAGCCGAGACCCAGGACTCCTGAGGAGGCAGGAGTCACATATAGTGGAGCAGCTGCAGACAGGGGCCGCAATATCTGGCCCTGTGTGGGACCAAAGTTCCCCAGGCCTCGTACCAGTGCAGCTGGCAGTGGGCAGGGGGCTGCGGGAAGAAAAGTAAGAGTCTTTTTGGGAACACACATTCAGAGAGTCTCACAAATCCACCTATGCCATCACCATCTTACTGGAACCTCCTACATTTCTGATAAGGGACTTGTATCTAGAATACATAAAGAATGTCTACAACTCAGCAATAAACAGTAAATATGGAGAAAGGACTAAAATAGATATGAAAAAGGCCAATGTTGCTCAATATTATTAGCCATGAGGTAAATGTAAATCAAAACCACAATGAGATACCACTTCACACCCTCTGGGCTGTATATAATAAAATGATGGGAAAACAAAGTGTGGTAAGAATGTAGAGAAAGTGTAACCATCATACATTTTTAGTGGGAATGTACAATGGTGCAGCTACTGTGAAAAACAGTTTGGCAGTTCTTTAACAAGTGAAACATAGAATTCCCATAGAACCTGAATCTTCACTCCTGAATATATGTTCAAAAGAACTGAAACAGGTATTCAAATACAAATTCCATTCCATATTCTCTATGCTCAAAACATCAGTTTTATCACGTTTTTGTCTTTCTAAACTATGTATCTTGACTTTCAGAATATCTGAGGTGACAAATGATCAGTTAAGTAACTCTCAGTCCTGTGCCCTGGGGAAAAGATCCTTTTCTTTCTGGCTGCCCTGCCCTACCTGAAGGCCACCTCCTCTTGTGTGGCACACTGGAATTGCAATACCACGTCCATGATTTTGTCTTGTCAATAAAGCTTTTATTTTTATTTTTTATTTATTTTTAGAGAAAGAGAGAAAGAAAGAGGAAGAACAATATAGTACTCCACATACTGATCAAGAGAAAAAATGGAGTGAGGAAATCCAATTTTAAGAGCTTCTTGATATTTTTCACAAAGGGATCTTGTAGGTTGTTGAGGGAATCAATGTTCACTCCATATGATGTTCCAATAATCACATCCATGCTGTAGGCCGCAAAGATGCTGAGTAGAGAAAAACATGGAAAATTAATGCGAGCACCTCTTTTCCATTTTTCTGCAACACATGCAGCAAAAAGTGTGTGTAAATCCATGTTCCTGAGAAAGACAGGTAAAGAGCCATGCACTTTCATAACTATCCATTGGGTCATCTCCCATCACGCTCACTCCTGAGGTGGTTATTGGGTGCCGGTATCTAGCCCTGTGCTGAGGGTAAAGGAGACACCAAGCTGAGTTAGACCCATCTCTGAGCTCAAGGAACTTAGTCATAGAGAGACAGAGTCCCATAATCTGACAAATGGCAGCACTGTGTGAGTATGGATGAGAAAAGATGTGTCAGACTGTGTTTCAGTAGAACAATAGTGAAATAATTAACTCTTCTTGGGGACTTTAGAAAAATGACGTTGCCTCACCACAGGGTTAATGCCTACAGCTGATACTTCTTCAGCACAGTACAGAATGGCAACCTTATTCTGTGAGTTGCCAGAAATATTATCCCTCACCCTCTACACTTCCTGATAAGGCTCCAGAAAGACCACATTTCCCAACTCCTGTGATCTGAGGTTGCAGATCATTTTTGCAAAGTGTGAAGCCAAAATGTTCCTTGTTAAAAAAATACTTCATACCAAAGTTCATTTGGGCAACCCCATAGCTAGTGTCCACATGTCCCCAGTTTGCCCAGGACAAACTCCATGTACACTTGTGAATCCTGCATAAATTCAAACATACCTCAGTTTAGACAGTAAACAATAGGTGTTCTCTAGACATAGCCTTTCTGGGGCCCTTTCTCTCTTGAGATTGGAGGAAGGAGAAGTGGTAGGAAGACTTAATGTTTCATATCTTGGTGGAATTTTCTCCAAAACCATGGAGAGATTGAAGTTATTCCAAGTTTCCCATTGTAACTTTCCCACTACACTTAATGCAAGCCAATTTCCACCAAGTGCCTTCCCCTACCAACATTCCACATTCTCTATGCTCAAAGCATCGGTTGGCTCATGTTTTTATCTTTCTAAACTATGCATTTTGTCTTTCAGAATATCCAAGGTGGCAGAGGATCAGTTAAGTAAACCTTGGTCCTGTGCCCTGGGGAGAAGACCCTTTTCCCTCTGACAGCCCTGCCTTATCCTGAAAGCCACCCCCTTTCTGTGTGACCCATTGGAATTGCAAACCTTAACCCCTGATTTTGTCTGATCACTGGAGCACCTCAACAGCAGAAATGTCAGTTCCACAGTAGGCAGCTGGAGGGTCTCATGACAGCTCAAAACCCCATGGTGTGCTCCTACTTACTCCTTCATGGTGACTGGCTTGCCTTTGTCTGCTTCCCTCCCTAGGTTGTTCACCAACACTTCTCCATACCGGGCAATTATGAGGAACATCTAAGCATACAACACAACACAACTAGTGGTTAGATGTGCAGACTCAAGTCCCAGAAGAATGTGACTCTCTCAAGCACAGAGCAGTCAGTGGCATTTTATGATGCATTTTATAATTTTTTTCTGCACATAAAGATAAAAGACCACTTTTAGGAAGCTCAGATACAGTGGATGCCACCTTTTAAATGGACTAGAATGCCTCCCAGTTAATCTCCAAGTTTCTAATCATAAGTCTTCCTGTTTTCTTGCCTCCTTCAGCTTTCTACTAGTGAAAGCTGGAGACAGCGATGATCGTATTCTCTTCCATTCTTCATCCTCAGATATAGAGATGGCACTTTTCATAAATCCCACAGGACCTAAAGGCTAGAGTACAAAGAAAAACATTTTGGAAGTCTCTGCAGTTATAAAAAATGTGTTACACAGGCATCACTTATCTAACAAATATTGAGTGACTGTCTCTAAGTCACAGGCTTTAAACTAGATGCTCAATAAAAGTTTATCACCAATGCCTGTCCTCCTCTGAGTGAGTGGGCAATACTCGGCCACCTGGTGTGATTTCCAGCCTCTATATTCCAGTCTCCTTGTAAATACAAATACTTCATGTGGCAGGGAACCTGGGACCTGTTATTCCAGTGAAATAGAAAAGAGACCTAACACTTCTTCCAAGGCTGTGCAGAATAGCAAGGGATTGGTAACAGGCTTGGCCAACTGCATGTTGCCTCATACTCCTGCTCATAAGCCCAGTCTTTACATACACCTAAATGATGAGCAACTTGAAAACAGGATGCCTTAATGTGGTGATTTAAAAACTGTAATACTTAAAATATTAGGACTCTGTTCTGAAGAAATAATGCAGTTACATGAAAGTCCTTTTCTTTTAATTTTTCTTCAAGGGTATGAGAAAAAATAAAGAGAGAATTTTATTTCCCAACTTGGGACTGGTCTATGAAGCCAACATGTTTGATCCTTTTTTTTTTCATTTTTTAAAACTGTATTTTGTTTTAAAATGAATACTTCCAGTACTCATTTATAATAAAAATTCAGCAAACTTGGAGGAAAGGGAAAGTATCTCAATTTGATAAAGAGAATCTACAAAAAAAAACTTCCAGCTAAATCACACCTAATGGTGAAAACTTGAATGCTTTCCCCCAAGATCAGGAACAATTAAAAAATGTCCACTCTCACCACTCCTATTCAACATCATACTTGAAGTCCTAGTGCTGTAGAAAAGAAACAAATATATAAAAGACATACAGATTGGAAAGGAAAAAATAGAAGAGTATTTATTTTCAGGTGACATAATTATCAATGTAGGAAATCTTAAGCAGTATATAAAAAATTTCTAGAATTAATAAGTGAGTTCAAGGGTGTTTGTGAAAGCAGGATTGATTGAGAGGACAGAAAAGCTCCCACAGTGGGAGGGGACCTGAGGAGGTTGCCTGAGTTCAAGATTTTAAGACACAAGGTCAGCACACTAATATCAAGGGCCATAGATAATGGGAGGTTGCTTTTGGGGTACAGTGTGTGTTGCTTCAGTGATATACTCTGAAGGTTCTGACTTAACCACAATGAACTATATCAGTGTAACAAAATTGCACTTGTATCCATAATACACAAAATTAGAAAAATAAAATAAAAATTTTCATAATGAAGAAAAAATACTTCAATCATAGTTCTACATAACAGCAGTGAAAACACCATAAAAACACAGTCCTATTTATAATTATTCCAATGCTAATAAAATACTTTAAGGATAAATCTTTTTAAAATGTACTGGATCTCTATGCTGAAAACTACACAATGTCAAAGGAAAGGAAAAAAGGTTAAATAAATGGAGAGGCATGGTGTGCTCATAGACTGAAAGATTCAATAGTATAAGGATACAGATTTTTCCCAGAATTGGTCTATAGGTTTAATTCAGTACTTATCAAAATATCAGCAAATTTGCTTGTAGATATTGACAAGATTATTTTAAATTTGTAGGAAAAGGCAAAGGACTAAGATCAACTTTAAAACTTCTGAAAATAGAATAAAGTGGGAAGCATCACTCACGATACAGCTACTTTAGTGAAGACAGTGTTGTATTGGTAGAATAACTGATACCATGATCCAGGGAACAGAACAGAGAATGAGAAATAGATGCATGTGAATAGGGACAACTGACTTTTGGCAATGGTAAATGGTAAGTGACCATGGTAAGTAAATAAAGCAATTCAATGGAGGGAGGATAGCCTTTCCAAAAATGGTGTTGGAGCAACTGGACGGCCATAGTCCACAAAAAAATGAGCCTTGTCCTAATCCTCATACCTTATACTTTAATTAATAGACTTAAATGCAAAACAATAAGCTACATGACTTTAAAAAAACAACAACAAAGAATGCTAAGGGAATACCTTTATTGTCTTGAAAGCAAAAGCACAATCCATAAAAAAAACAAATGATAAGTTGATCTCCTCAAACTAAAAAAGTTTGCTCTGATATAGATGCTGTTAAGAGGAAAAGACAAGCTACACACTATGACTGTAGAAGGATAGCAGGAGGGAGTGTCATGGTGATGGAGCAGTTCTGTATCTCAATTGTGCTGGTCATTCTGCAAATCTACACATGGGATAAATTTGCATAGAACTACACACACACACACACACACACACACACACACACACACACACACTTTTGCTAAAAAATGAGGGCACATAAAACGGGAAATCTGATAAGCTCTCTGGGTTGTATCTATGTCAATTTTCTGTTACTAGAGTAACAGGAATATACTAAATAGTTAAGTAAAATGTCACCAGTTGGGGAAACAGGATGAAGTGGACATTACCTCCCTGTACATTTTTGGGGCAACTTTCTGTGAGTATATAATGATTTCAAAATGCTAACTAGTTAACTAAATAAATAAAAGTTTTCCCCAATAAATACTTACCCACTAGTTTGTGAAAATGGAAGAAAATTCTTTCACTAACACTGTTTTGATCGTGTCAGGATCCATGATAGCCAACACAGGCAGTGGACCATCGTACAACCTGTGTGTTGGGAAAACAGAGATGATAATATATCTCAGGAGCCTGATTCCTCAGCTGGAGGCACATCCAGGAATCCCAGACTTTGATTCTGACATTTTATAATTCATACTCTTAGTTGTGCAATACACAGCATGCCTGAGTATTTCCTATACCATTCTCCATAACTTCTGCATGCTTAAAATATTTCAGCAGTAGGCGATTAGGTCAGTGAAAAATGAAAAGCAAGTACATTCTCAAGCACTCCCCAGGACTAAGTGTTTTAAGGGGTAGATGGAGTGGGGCTCACGGAGATCTGGTACTGTGTGTATACTCAGTCACGTAGTCTTTTGGGGCCGTGTTAATTCAGCAGAACCCTGCAGCCAGTGCTGTGGTTTCTGAGGACTTGATGAGAGAAGGCGAAGAGGTATGGAGAGGCAAAGACTTCTCTCACTTGCTTTTAGCGTATAAACACCAGTTGCACCTCTTCTGCGGCTCTCACCAAAGCTCCAGCCCCTCTGAAAAGGAACAGCTGCTGCAGTTGACTGAGGCCACCCTACAAAATCATAATACCATCAACCCACCAGGGAGCACAGTGGTTTAAGGATATCCTCCATCTCATTTACAAAGGCAGCAGATGGCAGAAGACAAGGAATACTCACCTACCCTTCTATTGAAAAATCTCAACTCAAATTTAACATCCAAACAAAACAAAAAACTCCACACTTGCAGATAAGTTTTTAAAAACGGAAGGATACATGGTTTCCCAATCTGTTTATCTCTATCTCCCAGCACTTCTTTTAAAAGTGCATGTTCAATCCAAAATTAAATGAAAGAGTTTTGGCTTTGACATAAAAGTGAATCGATGTGGGAAGAACATAATGCCATACATTCATGATCACATATTAGAAAGGTTTTTGATAATGCATTTCACATAATTAAAGGGGACCTATGGGAAGACAAATGGAGAAGAGGGGAATACACAGACATTGAACCGAAAGTAATTCTAGGAGTCTCCGCTCCATTGAAGCCTGGTGAAAAGTGAAGCTATGCAATGTTCTCAGCTGAATTCAGACTGCAGACCTCAACACCTGTGGCATATGGAAATCTTAGTAGTCCAAGCCTCCACAAGCTCTGGAAGAGATAGCCTGATCCTCAGAGGCTCTGGGCTGAGATTGTTCTCCTTGCATCAGGGTGCCTCGTCATAGCAGCGGGTCTAACCAATGGAAGTTTCCAGAATACTCACCCCCACACTTTCCCATACTTTTATAACATTCTATGTCAGAATTCCAAGCACCCTGGAAAGAGAAACAAAATGAAATTCAATTATTAGCCTAAATGTACTGAATCCTGCCTCTAATTGGCACCCCCAAAGAGTCGAATTCCATGTAACCAGGTTTATCAGTTTTTACTGGCAATTAGAAAGAGGCTCTCATTCAGAGACACCTCAGGGAAAAGGATAGCCTATAAAGGAGAGAGGAAGTATTTAAAATAGAGAATTTAAAGTCACTCTTGAATTTTCTCTGAGTATCTTTGATACTGAACAACTTACCCTTGTCTGTGAGTAACTAAATAACTTCTTGTCTTTCGGAAAGTGCTTTCCTTGTACACCTATTGTCTCTAAAGTCTTATAGCCCCCTAAATTATTGCCTCCATGGGCATGTGAGGAAACTGAGGCTGAGGGAAAGTGAGAAAGTGTCTCTAGGATATATGCATTCTTTTATCTCCTAATTCAGCATTCTTTTCATTTTTTCTCATGAGCTCTCTCTAGAATTCTAGCAGAATTAGGAAGTTAAGTATGCTAGTGACTATTTTGTTTTGAACTCCTTCCAATCCTCTCATTCATACCATCCCTAAAAGCCACGAATTTCAGTCTCTATGAAATAGCCTAATGTGGATGTTTCATATAAATGGAAGTATATAATAAACCGGCATTTTGTGCCTGGCTTCTTTCATGTTTTAAAAGTTCATCTATTTGTAGCATGCATCAGTACTTCATTTTTTTTTAATAAATAAATAATATTTTATTGTATAGATATACCACATTTTGCTTATTTATTCAATAGTAGATGGATTTTTGTGTTGATTCCACTCTTGACTATCATAAAAATTCATGCACAAGCATTTGCATAGTCATATTTTTCATGTCTTTTAGGTATATATCTCTTAGTTGACATGCCAGGTTATTTGAGTAGTAGTAAGTTGGATTTCTGTTACTTGTGGCCAGAACCATTCTAACATGATTGAACGTAAATAATGCCCTTGGTCTCTACACACACTCAAGCTGCCAGTTTAATGTTATTTCCTTTCTATCAGAGAAAGAATACTTAAGTTTCATTGTGGTAAAATATTTTGCATATGATCTATCTTTTTAAAGAATTGTCTATTATGTCTTATTTTTTGCCGTAATTGAATAAAAGGGCTGAAAAGGGTTGAAATCTCCTTTACAAAACAATATGCAGAATTTCAGAAAACTGTGATGGGACTTACACGTTTCTTGGTTAGGGTAAATAAGTACAATTTTTAAAAAATATTTTATTGATACATAGTATTTGTACATATTTATGGGGTGCGTGTGATATTTTGATATATGCATACAATGTATTATGATCAAATCAGGGTATTTAGGGTATTCATTACTTCAAAAATTCATCATTTCTTTGTGCAGGCAACATTTCAAATCTTCTCCTCTAGCTATTCTGAGATCCACAATATATTGCCTGTTGATATGTTGATAATCATCATCACCCCACAGTGATATTGAACAGTAGAGCTTATTTTTTCTGTCTAACAGTACATTTGTACCAATTATCAACCTCTTTTCATTCCCCTGCCCCAACCCTTTCCAGCCTCTGGTAACTATCTTTCTTCTCTCTTCATTTATGAGATCATCTTTTTTAGCTCCTACCTATGAGTGAGAACATGTAATACTTATCTTTCTGTGCCTGGCTTATATCACTAAACACCATGATCTCCAGTTCCACCCATGTTACTGCAAGTGACAGTATTTCATTTTTTCTTTTTAAATGATTTTATTTTATTTTTAAAATATGGGTACAAATGAGGGTTAGGTACATACATAGTCATCATACAGGTAAAGTGTGGGTACCCTTATTGACGTTATGTGTCCCTGCCTCCTCTGGCAGTGTCCTACTACAGCCAATCTCTTATAGTATTATGATAAATGTTCAGGGTTCACTTATGAGTGAGTACATGTGGTACCAAGATTCTTGTTTCTGTAAAAAATGACTGAGTTTTACAGACTCTAATTCCATCCAGGTTGCTGCAAAGTTCATAAATTTGTTTTTCTTTATGACTGCATAATATTCCATCTCATTTTTTCTTATGGCTGAAAAGTATTCAATTACATATATATATATACCACATTTGCTTTATCTAGTCATTCACTCAGGGATACTTGGGTTTATTCAATTCCTGAATAGTGCTACAATAAACACATAGGTGTGGGTGTCCCTTTAGAGGTAGATTGAAAATTTTGTTTTAGTTTTAACATGTGGGGTACAGCTCAGGGTTAGATATGCAATATTTCACTGTGTGTATGTATACCACATTTTTTAATCCAGTCCTCTTTCAATGGGTAGCACAGTTGGTTCCATGTTTTTGCTATTGTAAATAATGCTGCAATAAATATGTATGTGTAGGTATCTTTTTCATAGAATGATTTGAGTTACTCCAGGTATATTCCAAGTAGAGGGATTGCGTGGTTGTATGGGAGGTTGATTTTTAGATCTTTTAGGGATCACCACACTGTTTTCCACAGAGGTTATACTAGTTTACACTCCTATCAACAGTGTAGAAGTGTTCCCTTTTTGCTGCATCCTCTCCAGCATCTGTTGTTTTTTGAGTTATTGATGATGGACAGGCAGAAGATTAAAACAAGACCCCTACTTATCACCATACACAAAAATCAATTTTAAATGTATAAAAGACCTAAACTTAAAACCTCAAACTATAAGAACCTTAGAAAATGCAGGAGACACCCTTATGGAAATTGGAACTGGCAACCAATTCCTGTTCAAAACCCCAAGTGCCCATACCATAAGAGATAAGATAGGCAAGTGGGACCTCATCAAACTGACAAGCTTTGGCAAAACCAAAGAAACCATCAAGAGAGCAAGGAGACAACCACAGAATGGGAAAAAATATTTGCCAACTGTAAATCTGACAAAGGCCTAACATCTAGAATCTACAAGGAACTCAAATGTGCCAAAAAGAGAAAAACAAACAGCCCCATTACAAAGTGGGCGAAAGATATGAATAGACACTTCTCAAAATAAGTCATATGAGCAGTCAACAGATACATGAAAAAAGCTCAGTCTCACTAGTCATCAAATAAATGCCAATTGAAACCATACCAAGTACCGAGATACCACCTAACTCCAGTCATGATGGCCATCATCAATAACTCAAAAAACAATTGATGACTGGAGAGGATGTGGTGAGAAGATATACTGATTTTCTTTTCTTTAGATAGATATCCAATAGTGTGATTGCCAGATCCTATGGTAAGTTTATTTTTAGTTTTTCAAGACACCACTGTACTGTCTTCCATCATGGCTACACTAATTTCTACTGTTGTAGGAAAGTTATTTTTTGTCCTTTTGATAATATTCATTCTAAGTGGGATAAGATTATATCAAATTGTGGTTTTATTTGCATTTCTCTGATAATTAGCGATGTTACACATTTTTTTTTCATATGCCTGTTGCCTATTTGCATGTCTTCTTTGGAGAAATGTTTACTCAGATACTCTACCCAGTTTTTAATGGGATTGTTATTTATTTTTTCTCTTGAGGCTTTTGAATTCCTTTTATAACCTGGATATTCCTATTATTGATAAAGTCTTCCTTTTATAACCTGGATGTTACTCCCTTGTCTGACAAATAGTTTATTATTGTAATATTGTCTCCTCTTCTTCAGGTGGTCTTTTTACTCTGTTGATAGTTTCCTTTGCTGTGCAGAATTTTTTAGTTTAACATATTCCCATTTGCCTATTTTTGTTTATTTTTCATTACCTATGCTTTTACAGTCTTGGCCATAAAATTTTTGCATAGACCAATGTCCTGAGGTGTTTCCTCTATGGTTTGTTCCAGTATTTTTATAGTTCTGGTTCTTATTTGTAACACTTTAGCTTGAGTTGACTTTTGCATATGGTGAGAGATAGAGTTCTAGTTTCATTCTTCTGTATATGGATATTCAGTTTTCCCATATTAGAGGGTGTTCTTTCCCCAAAGTAGGTTCCTGGTGCCTTTGTCAAAAGTCAGTTGGGTGTAAATATATGACTTTATTTTTGGGTCTATGTGTCTGTTTTTATACGAATACTATGCTGTTTTGGTTACTATAGCTTTGTGGTATATTTTGAAGTCAGGTAGTAAAGTGCTTCCAACTGTGTTCTTTTTGCTCAGTACTACTTTGGTTAATTAGACTCTTTTGTGGTTTCATATGAATTTTCAGGTTATTTTTTGTATTTCTTTAGTATTGGTATTTTCATAGGTATTGCACTGAATCTTTAGATTGCTTTTGGTAGTGCGGTCATTTTAACAAATTCATTCTTCCAATCCTTATGCATGGGATATTTTTCCATTTGTTTGTATCTTCAATTTATTTCATCAATGTCTTATTGACTTTGGAAGATTCTTTCTGCTCATTGGCTAAATTAATTCCTAAGTGTACTTTTTTGTAGCTATTGCTTTCTTTTTCAGATAGATTTTTATAAGGGTATAGAAATACTACCAATTTTTGTATGTTAATTTTGTATTCTGTGAATTTACTGAATATGTCTATCAGTTCTAGCAGTTGTTTTTGATAAAGTCTTTAGGTTTTTCTATATATAACATCACGTCATCTGCAAAGAGGAGCAATTAGACTTCCTGTTTTCCAATTTGGATGACTTTTATTTTTTCTCTTGCCTGATTGCTCTCACTAGGACTTCCGGTACAATGTTGAATAAGAGTGGTGAATGTCAGTCCCCTTTCCTTGTTCCAGACCTTAGAGGAAAGGCTTTCAGATATTCACCATTCAAAATGGTATTAGCTGTGGGGTTGCCATATATGACCTTTAGTATGTTGATATATGTTTCTTTCATGCCTAATTTGTCGAGTGCTTTTATTATAAAGAGATGCTGAATTATTAAAAAAATTTAAAAATTATAATTCTAAAGGTGTGGGGTACACATTGAGATTAGGTACACAGGTGGTCATTGTAACAGGTACCCTCATTGATATTGTGTGCCTCCACTCTGCCCTGGAAGTTTCTGGGTACTGCCAATCCCTTTCTTATAGTATTATGGTAAATGTTCAGGGTTCACTTATGAGTGAGAGCATGTGATACTCAGCTATTTGTTTCTGTGATAGAGAAACAATAACTTGAGTATGATAGACTCCAATTCCGTCCAAGTTGCTGCAAAGTCCATAATTTTGTCCTTCTTTATGACTGTGTAATATTCCATTGTGAATATGTACCATGTTTTTTTATCCAGTGTTCGTTCAATGGGCAGTAAAGTTGGTTCCATGTTTTTGCTATTGTGAATAGTGCTGCAATAAACATGCATGTGCAGGTATCTTTTTGTAGGATGATTTGAGTTCCTCTGAGTATATTCCCAGTAGGGGGATTGCTGAGTCTTATGGAAAGTCAATTTCTAATTCTTTTAGGAATTGCCACGCTGTTTTCCATAGAGGCCGAACTCGTTTGCATTCCCACTAGCAGTGTAGAAGCATTTCCTTTTCTCTGCATCTTCATCATTATCTGTTATTTTTTGTTTCCCTAATGATAGTCATTCTTTCTGGGGTGGGGTAGTATCTCAATATGGTTTTGATTTGCACTTCTCTGATGATTAGTGATGCTGAGCACTTTTTCATGTGTCTGTTGGTTGCCCATATGTCTTCCTTTGAGAAGTGTCTATCCATGTCTTTTGCCCACTTTTTAATGGGGCTGTTTGTTTTTTCCCTTCAGCACGTTTGAGTTCCTTGTAGATCCTAGATGTTAGGCCTTTGTCAGATATACAGCTGGCAAATATTTTTTTCCCATTCTACGGACTGTCTTCCTGCTTTCTTGATAGTTTCTTTTGCTTTGCAGAAGTTTTTCAGTTTGAAGAGGTCCCATTTATCAATCTTATCTCTTATGGCATGGACATTTGGGGTTTTGATCAGGAATTGGTTTTTTGCCCACTTTTTAATGAGACTATTTTTTTTCTTTTGGCACATTTGAGTTTCTTGTATGTTTTAGATGCTAGACCTTTTTCAGTATACAGTTGGAAGATATTTTTTCCCATTCTGTGTGCTGTCCACCCACTTTCTTGATGGTTTCTTTTGCTTTACAGAAGGTTTTCAGTATGATGAGGTCCCACTTTTCTATCTTATCTCTTATGGCATGGACTTTTGGGGTTTTGATCAGGAATTGATTGCCTACTCTGAATTCTGTAAGTGTGTCTTCTGTATTTTCTAAGATTCTTATAGTTTTAAGTTTAGGTCTTTGATCCATTTAGAGTTGATTTTTGTGTATGTTGATAGTTAGGAATCCTGTTTCATTCTTCTGCATGTGGTCAGCCAGTTTTCCCAGCAACATTTACTATAAAGGTTCTCCTCTCCCTGTTGGTTGTTGGTGGAGGTTTTTTTAAAGATGAGTTGGTTGAGAAATTGAGGTTTTGCTTCTGGAATCTATATCCTGTTTCTTTGGTCTGTATGCCTCTTCCTGTACCAATACCAGGCAGTTTTGATTAGTGTAGTCTTATTATAAACTTTAAAGTCTGGGAGTATTATATCTCCTACTTTGCTTCTTTTGCTGAAGATTGTTTTGGCTATTCGTGGTCATTGTTGTTTCCATATGAATTTCTGTATTGTTTTTTCCTAGTCTGAGAAG
>NW_007260788.1:0-5014 GCF_000164805.1 Carlito syrichta
TCGTTATATAAAAGGGCTCTTTCCTCATATTAAACGCCACCATTCTTGTTAATAAGACAACTATTCTTGATTTACTTATCCAATTAAAACAGCTAATAATTGTTAGAATCCAACCATTTTACATAGGTTATATAAGATTTCATTTGGGACTCCCTGGACCTCTACATCAATGTAATCAATTAGAAGCCAGGCTCGGGGGCTCAACCTGTAATCCTGTGCCTTTGGGAGGCTGAGGTGAGTGGATTGCCTGAGCCCACGGTTTTGAGACCTGCCTGGGCAGTGAGACCTCATCTCTACAATAAATCAAAAAATCAACTGGGTATGGTAGCGCATGCCTGTAATTCAGACTACTTGGAAGGCTGAGGCGGAAGGATCGCCGAAGCCCAACAGGGAAGGCTTCGGTGGCCGGGAGTGGCCACTGCACTCCAGTCTGGGTGACCGAGTGAGACTCCAACTCAAAAAAAAAGACACCTTGACAAAATCGATCATGTACCCAGTGCTTGTAGATTCTTTAGTCAATCAAGCTCAGCAATCCCATAAAATTCATCACGAAAATGCTGCAGCTTTAAGGCACCATTTTCACATTCCAAGAGAAACAGCTAGACAAATCATAAAAATTGTACATCAGGTCCTACTTCTAATAACCCCCTCCCCTCAAGAGTAAACCCCTGCAGAGTAAAACCTAATGTTTTGTGGCAAATGAATGTTACTCCTTTTGGAAAATTGTCATTTTTACATGTGGCAGAGGATACATGTTCCCATGTAATTTTAGCCTCACCCAGATGTGGGGAATCCTATAAAGAAGCAGTTCAAAAATTATTCTTTGGTTTTCATAGGTGAGTATTCCTAAACAATTAAAAGTTGATCATGCTCCTCTTATGCATCCAAAGCTTTTCAGTCGTTTTGTACCCAGTTTGGCATCTCTCTTTCTACAGGAATTTCATATAATCCGCAAGATCAAGCTAGAATAGAGAGAGCCCATCAAACGTTGAATAATCATATAATTAAAAAGCAGGAAGGGGAATTCAGATATAGTTCTCCCCATCATATCATAAATCATGCTATGTTTGTAATTAATCATCTCAATTTGGACTCTCAAGGACATTCAGGTATGATAAGACATTGGAGGTCTGAGAATACTGTTAAACCAATGGCAAAATGGAAAGATCTTCTTACAGGTCAACAGAAAGGGACCAATGTCCTTTCAACATGCAGGAGAGGATACACTTATGTTTTTCCCCAGTACTTACCCTAACATATTTGGGTACAGAATCATCGAATTAGACATATCCAGTTCCCCAACTCCATCAAGGTACAGAGAGACAACACATAAATAATGCCATGAATCCTAGTTGGATGTAGATGATGAAGAGAAGATGTTGGTGCCAAAGCTGAAACGTCTCACAATTCAACAACCACTTCTACCTCCACCAACTAGACCGAAGACATCTTATCATTTGTCACTCCCCACTCCTCAACCCAGACATTACTGTCAAACTCTTCTGACTGGACAGTGAAGACTGCACACATGTGGGCCAATCAAGGCACTCACCCACAAAGCCGAGAATCTTGTTCAATCTCAAAACACTTATCTCACTCCCTCTACTGTTTTTATTGCTATTCTAGCAATTATAGCATGCCATGAGGGTTGTATTTATTCGGAAATACCTTATTTGGCTTATATCCCAAACCCTCCAGTGTTCCAGTCTGTTACATGGGATGCTGAGATTATTACTGTTTTTACTAATCATTCCTATTTATTAGGAGGTCACACTCTTTTCTTCACAAGTCAAAACTATTATTAATCAATTTTTTTCTTTTTCAGGTTGCTCCTGTTCTCCTCTACTACGTTTTACGTTACTTAAAAATCAGAACTTTCCTCTTGATATTTCGGGTTGTTTAAACTCTTGTATAAAAAGTTATAGCAACTGATAGTCCCTCTTATCTTACCAGAATGGCAAATGATTAGATAACTGGTTTTTTAACTTATTGATGCCTGGGACTCTGACCATAAATTAGCAACCGGGGCTGGGGAGGACCACCTGAGCCCTGCAGATTGAGGCCCCGGGAACCATGATCATGCCACCATGCCTTAGCCTGACCGACGGAGACTGCAGCAACAAAAAGACGCCTCCCAGGAGCATCACAGCATGCGTCCGCTGTTCCCCAGGGAAATGTCAGTGTGGGGGAATGATGATGGAGTGATTGGGATAGAAAGGGGGCCTCCCCCAGCCCGAAGGTGGCATTCAGGACGACCAGAACCTGGACTGGCAGTGACATTGCTGAACTGGTTTGATCACTCTGTGACCGACAACTACCTTAGCTTGGGACCTTCTCTTCCTTGAGCTGGGCTGGTCTCGAACCCAAGGGCTCAGGCACTTCTCTCACCACGGCCTCCTACAGCACCAGGATGACATGCATGAGTCCCCATGCCTGGCCTTCACACTACTCTCAGAACTACACTGCAAGGCCCACTCCCTTCTGATGACCCAGGACAACTGAGAAGGTGGCCAGACTCGCCTGCTGAGACCTCCCCTGGGAGAATGCCTGTCACAGGGGCGTGTCTCCACTGGGGCACTCACCCCTCCACCCATCTCGTTCCCCAGGTTGAACCCACTTGCTTCCTTCAGGGCCTGCGTTGGGGAAAGAGAGGGAGTGACTCTCAAAACTTTGGGAGGTGGGGATGGCCTGGTGACTCACACATGTTTCCTTGGCACTTAGGGATGCCAAAATGGGAAGATGACCAGAGCCTGGGAGCTCAAGACCAGGTTGGACATGATAGTAAGCCCCCACCTCGATCCCAGGAAAATCTCAGAAAACCTTGGGTGAGGGCAGGCTTTGGTGGGTGGACCACCTCCACCCCAGAGTTCAAGACCAGGAAGGAAGACCAGGGTGTCAACCAAATGAAAACATTGATTGCAGCAGTTTTGGTGACCTAGGCTGAGAGGATGGCCCGAGTTGAATGGTTTCAGAGCAGCCTGGGCAACCTAGTGAGGAAAGAAAAGAAAGAAAGAAAGAAAGAAAGAAAGAAAGAAAGAAAGAAAGAAAGAAAGAAAGAAAGAGAGAAAGAAAGAAAGAGAGAGAGAAAGAAAGAAAGAAGGAAAGAAAAAGAAAGAAAGAGAGAGAAAGAAAGAAAGAAAGAAAGAGAGAAAGAAAGAAAGAGAGAAAGAAAGAAAGAAAGAAGGAAAGAAAAAGAAAGAAAGAAAGAGAGAGAGAAAGAAAGAAAGAAAGAAAGAAAGAAAGAAAGAAAGAAAGAAAGAAAGAAAGAAAGAAAGAAAGAAATTCTCAAGCAAGCCTTCTGCTCTCAGTCCTTCTCCCCACACCTCCGCCACATGTGAGGGTCCCCCGAGTTTGGTACCTTCCAGCTCCAACGCCCCCCAATGGCTGTCCCCACTTTGGTGTGGGAGTTTCTGATGCTCCCTGGCCGTGTTCATGCCGGTTCTTCTTTCAACGGTGAGAAAAGAGCCCCAGGCAGGCTGAACCTCTGACTCAGCACCTAGGACCTCCCACCAAGAAAGGCCAGGGACACAGTTGTCACCCAGGGACATTTTCCCCTCCAATCCCATTTTTCCTGGCTCTGTGAACCAGTCTGGGCCCCGGGGACATGACCGTGGTTCACCGCCAGTCTCAAAATTGTGGGCTCCAGTGATCCTCCCACTTCAGTCTATGGAGTGGCCAAGCACCACGACCCCAGAATCCCTGTTGGATGTGCTGAATTACGGTGTCTCCCTGTGTGGCCCTGGCTGGCCTTGAGCTACTGGGCTCCAGATATCCTCACGCCTCTGCTTCCCATAACACTGGGATTCCAGATATGGGCCACCATTTCTGGCTTCTGGTTCATTTTAGACGAAGGAGGGAGGCTGGGCTTGGAATCTCAGCCTCATCATCCCAGTGCATTGGGAGGCCGAAGTCAGTGGCCAGCCAGAGCCCACAGGTCTTAGATGAACCATGGAAACCCAGCAAGTCTTCGTCTCTACCCTCCATCCCAAAAGCACCGGATGTGATGGGGCATGCCTGTCATTCCATCTCTTAGGAAGGCCAGGGGGAGAGGATCTCTGGAACCTGACAGACCAAGGCTGCAGTGACCAGGAGCGAGCCACCACCCTCCTGCCTGGGCGACAGAGTGAGACTCCAACACAAAAAAAAAGAAAGAAAAGAAGAGCATCCATTTGTTTATGGATTTGGGATCATTGTGAACAGAATGAGATCATTGGGAAAGGAGGCCTCAGCATGGGCATAGAGTTCCCCAAAGATGGTGGAATGGCAGAAAATCAAGCTGTAGCTCTGGGAAGCTGAGGTGAGGGCACTCTGGAGCCCTGGAGTTCGAGACCAGCCTGGGCCACGTAGCAAGACCTTTTCGCTTCCCAGAATGCAAACCCTTGAGGCTTGCATGGTGGTGCCCACAATCCCAGCTACACAGAATGCTGTGGCCTCCATCCCAAGGCATGCTTTTGCATCACCCCTGCTGACAACACAGGTGATTCCAGGCTGGGCATCATGGCTCATATCTATCAGTCCTGAGCTCTGAGATGCTGCAGTGGGAGACTGCCTGATACCTGGGGTCAGAGAACAGCCCAGGCTACATGACCAGACCTCATCTCAGTGAGAGGGTCTGAAAATCATGTCAGGTGTGGTGCCACCTGAGCCGAGGTGGCTCGAGGGCCAAGGTGGGAGGACCGCCTGATCCCTGCAGGTTGAGGCCCAGGAAGTAACAAGCATGGTGCTGCACCCAGGCACATGTGAAGGAGACTGTGGCTACAAAAAAGGTGTCTCCAATGTGCGTCATGATGGGGGCCCATGGCTCCCCAGGGAAAGGTCAGAATGGGCGTGGGATGATGGAGTGATTGAAAGAGAAAGGGGTCTTCCCACCACCCAAAGGAGGCACACCAGGCGACCAGAACCCGGGCTGGCCGAGATGTTGTCAGACCTCCTTGATCTCTATGCCCAATGGTCGCCCTAACTCGGGGCATTCTGTTCCATGAGCTCACATGTGTCTTTGCTGTGGGGCAAGATT
>NW_007260788.1:5704-6534 GCF_000164805.1 Carlito syrichta
CAGGACAAAGCACAGGGACCCACTCTTGATCAATGCTGACTTGACCAGCTGGTTTCCAGCAATCCTCTCGCCATGGCTTCCCGAGTGGCCAGAATGACAAGCATGCACATCCATGCTCAGCTCATTTTGCTGATTTCTTGTATTGATGAGATCTCACCAAGGTGCCCAGTCTGGGCTTGTTCCCTGGGGCTCGGGCTATTGTCCAATCTCGGCCTCCCAGTGCACTTAGATTATAGGCTTGAGCCCACATGACTGGCCTCCACACCCTCCTTGGGGCCCCATGGTGAGGTCCTCTGTCAAATGACCTGGGACCCCGGGAAGGTTGGCCAGAGTTGCCTTCTGAGTCCTCCCCAGGGGTGGAACCTGGAGTGGGGCCATGTCTTCCACGGGCCAACCTCCCCTCTGTCCGCCTCATTCCCCATGGTGGACCCGCTCCCTCCTCCCAAGGGACACCTCTGGGAAAGCGAGGATGTCACTCTCAAACCTTCGGGGGTTGTGGACAGCCAGGTAACTTATGCCTGTCTCCTCAGCACGCAAGGATGGCCAGAAACTGGGAGCATGAGACCAGGATGGACAACATAGCAAGCCCCCACCTCAATCCCAAGCAAAACCCATAAAACCTTGGGTGAGGGAAGGCCTCGGCTGGAGGATCCCCTCTGGCCCAGATTCAAGACCAGGTTGGAAGACCAGGATGTCAATCAAATGTCAAGCCTGTCATCCCAGCAGTTTGTTAGGCCCAGGCCGAGAGGATGGTCCAAGTTGGGCTGTTTGAAAGCAGCCTAGGAAACCTAGTGAGGAAAGAAAAGAAAGAAAGAAAAAGAGGAAGAAAG
>NW_007260789.1:0-16485 GCF_000164805.1 Carlito syrichta
GAGCTGATGTCGGAAATGACAGCAGTAAAGAATACTGTGATGGAAATGAACAACAGACTAATAAGCATGGGAAGCAGAATCAGTCAAGCAGAAGAAAGAATCTCAGAGCTCAAAGACCAAAACACAGAACTAACCCAAACTGTCAAAAACATAGAAAAGAAGCTCAAAAAGACAGAACAAAACCTGAAAGAGATGAATAATCACTTCAAGAGACCAAACCTAAGAGTAATTGGGCTTCCTGAGGCAGAGAGAGAAACAGAAGCCACACTGGAAAAAACATTTCATGAAATCATTCAAGAAAACTTCTCTCATCTCATCAAGAATGAAAAAATTCAAACACAAGAGATTCAGAGAACCCCTGCAAGACAACAAATGAGAAGACCAACTCCCAGACACATAATAATTTGCCTAAATAAAGTAGCTATAAAAGAAAAAATCCTACAGGCAGCAAGAGAAAAAGGCCAGACTACCTACCAGGAAACACCAATTAAAATAGCAGCAGATTTATCCACAGAAATCCTTCAAGCTAGGAGACCCTGGAGCCCTATCTTCAAAGTTCTGAAAGAGAAACAATTTCAACCAAGAATAACCTACCCGGCCAAACTAAGCTTCATTAGTGAGGGGAGAATTGAAATCTTTTCCAGATATCCAATCCCTAAGAACCTACGCTGCCACCAGACCACCTCTACAAGAAACACTTAAGAAAGTCCTGAACACAGAAGAAAAAGAAAAAAGAACAACAACATTCTTCACAAGAGTACAGGCAAAAGATTAAAAACACACATGAACCAACTCCAAAACCCAAAGAAAAACAACAAACAGGAACAACTCAGTAAGAACGTTATGACAGGGATCAACTCTTGCATTTCAATTATTAGCCTAAATGTGAATAGACTAAATGCACCACTGAAAAGACATAGAATGGCAAAAGGGATAAAATATCCTCAGGCAACAATCTATTGCCTTCAATAGACTCACCTCACTAGAAAGGACACCCACAAACTCAAAGTAAGAGGATGGGATACAAACTTTCAGGTGAATGGAATACAAAAGACAGGAGGAGTAGTGATTTTAATTTCAGACAAAATACCCTTCAAGCTATTAAAAATAAAAGATACAGATGGCCACTATGTAATGATAAAAGGCTTAATCCATCAACAAGAAATATCTATCCTAAACATATATGCACCCAACATAGGTGCGCCAACTTTCATAAAGCAACTTCTAGGAAAACTAAAGAAAGATATTGACTCTAACACCATCATAACTGGGGACTTTAATACCCCACTCACAACCCTAGACAGATCATCAGGACAAAAAATCAGCAAGGAGATCCGGAACTCAATGTGACTTTGGACCAAATGAGCTTAATTGACACCTACAGAACACTCCATCCAAAGACCACAGAATACACATGCTACTCATCACCACATGGAACATATTCTAAGATCGACCACATACTCGGCCATAAATCAAACATAAGCAAATTTAAAAGGACCGAAATTCTACCATGTACCTTCTCGGACCACAGTGGAATGAAAATAAACATTGATGCCAACAAAGTCCCCCCAAACCCACAAAGACATGGACACTAAACAGCATGATGCTAAACAACTCCTGGGTCAATGATGAAATCAAAACAGAGATCAAAAGATACCTGGAAACAAATGAAAATGAAGAAACATCTTACCAAAATCTCTGGGATGCCCTGAAAGCTGTAGTAAGAGGGGAATTTATATCCCTACAAACACACATGAAGAAAATGGAAGGAACAGAAATTCACAACCTAACAAGCCACCTAAAGAAGCTGGAAAAGCAAGACCACAAAAACCCTAATTTCAGCAGAAGAATCCAGATCACCAAAATAAAAGCCCAATTCCAGGACATAGAAGACAAAAAGATAATACAAAAAATCAATGAAACAAAAAGCTGGTTCTTCAAAAGGATAAACAAGATCGATGGTCCCCTAGCTTGACTGACCAAGAATAAACCAAATAAGCACAATCAGAAACACAAAAGATGAAGTCACATCTGACCCTGAAGAAATACAAAAGATCATTAGAGACTACTATGTAAACTTGTATAGAAACAAACTTGAAAACCTTAAGGAAATAGAGGACTTTCTGACATCACACAACCTACCTAGGTTGGAACAAGAAGAAATTGAGACCCTAAATAGACCAATAACAATCAAGGAATCGACTACATAATAAGAAAACTTCCTACAAAAAAAAATTCCCGGTCCAGATGGCTTTCCAGCAGAATTCTACACAACATTTAAGGAGGAGCTTAAACCAATCCTACTGCAGGTATTCCAGGCGATTGAAAAAGATGGAACTCTCCCAAAATCATTTTATGAAGCCAACATCGCATTGATACCCAAGCCAGGTAAAGAACCAACAAAGAAAGAGAACTACAGGCCAATATCTTTGATGAACATAGATGCTAAAATTCTCAACAAGATGCTAGCAAACCAGATTCAGCAATACATCTCAAAAATCATCCACCATGACCAAGTAGGCTTCACTGGGATGCAAGGCTGGTTCAACATTCGTAAAACCATAAATGTAATTAAATTCATCAACAGATGTCAAAACAAAAACCACATGATCATATCATTAGATGCAGGAAAAGCTTTTGATAAAATCCAGCACCCCTTCTTGATAAAAACCCTCGAACATCTAGGCATACGGGAAACATACCTCAAAATAGTAAAAACCATTTACGAGAAACCCACAACCAGGATTCTCCTAAATGGACAAAAATTGGAACCAATTCCCCTGAAAACTGAAACTAGACAACGATGCCCACTCTCACTCCTCCTGTTCAACATAGTATTGGAAGTCCTGGCTAGAGCAATCAGAGAAGAGGAGGCAATCAGGAGTATCCAAACAGGAAAAGAGGAAGTCAAGTTGTCTCTCTTTGCAGATGATATGATTGTGTACCTTGAAAACCCAAGAGAATCTGTCAAAACCTCCTTACATTGATAAAGATCTTTGGCAAAGTCTCAGGATACAAAATAAATGTACAAAAGACAATCGCATTTCTCTACACCAATAATAAACAAACAGAAACCCAAATAAAAAACACAATTCCATTCACAATAGTCACAAAATAATGAAATACCTTGGCATCTTCCTAACCAGAGACATGAAAGACCTTTACAATAAAAATTGTAAAACACTGCTCAAAGAAATCAGAGATGACACAAACAAGTGGAAAAATATCCCATGCTCATGGATTGGAAGAATCAACATTGTGAAGATGTCCATCTTACCTAAGGCAATCTACAAATTCAATGCAATACCCATCAAATTACCAGTAACATTCTTCTCAGACCTGGAAAAAACAACACAGGAATTCATATGGAAACACAAACGTCCAAGAATAGCCAGAACAATCCTCAGCAAAAAAAAACAAAGCAGGTGGTACCACATTACCAGACTTCAAACTTTACTATAAAGCTACAATCATCAAAACAGCTTGGTATTGGTACAGGAACAGGCATATAGATCAATGGAATAGAATTGAGATTCCAGAAGAAAAACCTCAATTTCTCAACCAACTCATCTTCAACAAAGCCCCCATCACCTACCACTGGGGAGAGGAGAACCTATTCAGTAAATGGTGCTGGGAAAACTGGCTGACCACATGCAGAAGATTGAAACAGGACCCCTATCTATCCCCATGCACAAAGGTTAACTCCAAATGGATCAGAGACCTAAATGTAAAACCTCAAACCATAAGAACCTTAGAAAAGGAAGGAAATACCCTCATGGAAATCGGAACTGGCATCCAATTCCTAAACAAAGCCCGAAACCCACAGGTCATAAGAGAGAAGATAGACAAGTGGGACCTTATTAAACTGACAAGCTTCTGCAAAGCTAAAGATACCATCAAGAGAGCAGGGAGACAGCCTACAGACTGGGAAAAAGTATTTGCCAACTCCAGGTCTGACAAAGGTTTAACATCCTGGATCTACAAGGAACTCAAACGTGCTAAAAAGAAAAAAAACAAATAACCCCATTATAAAATGGGCAAAAGATATGAACAGACACTTCACAAAAGAAGACATCCGAGCAGCCAACAAACACATGAAGAAATGCTCAACCTCACTAATCATCAGGGAGATGCAAATCAAAACCACACTGAGATACCACCTAACTCTAGTCAGAATGGCAATTATCAGCAACTCAAAAAATAACAGCTGCTGGAGAGGGTGTGGCGAAAAGGGAACACTTCAACACTGTTGGTGGGAGTGTAAACTAGTGCAACCTCTATGGAAAGCAGTGTGGCGATTCCTAAAAGCTCTAAAAATCGACCTTCCATATGACCCCACAATCCCCCTGCTGGGAATATACTCTGAAGACCTCAAATCACTCTATAAAAAAGATACCTGCACACATATGTTTATCACAGCATTGTTCACAATAGCAAGAACCTGGAAGCAACCATGCTGCCCATCAAAAGAGGACTAGATTAAAAAATGTGGTACATATACATGATGGAATACTACACAGTCATAAAAAAGAACAAAATCATGAATTTCGCAGCAACCTGGATGGAACTAGAGTCTATAATACTGAGTGATCTCTCACAGAAACAAAGATCCGAGTGTCACATGTTCTCACTCATATAATGGACCTTGAACATCCAATGTAATACTATAAGAAAATGACTGACGGTACTGGGAAACTATCGGGGGGAGGGGAATGGGATTAACAGTCGCAAATATCTGTCCGGGTATGGGGAAACACCTCTTATCAACAGGGTGCCTGAATGAAACGTAATTGTACACCTAACCCTTAACTGTACCCCACAAAATCATAATAAAAAATATTGATTAAAAAAAAAAAGAAAGAAACCCAAAATTAACATGGTACTAAATGGGAAACAGTTAAAAGCTTTCTCCCTAAGATCAGGAACAAGACAAGGATGCCCACTTTCATCATCTCTACTCTACATAATTCTGGAAGTCTTGCCAGAAAAATCAAGCAAGAGAAAGAAATAAAAGTCATCTAAATTGGAAAGTGTCCCTATTTGTAGATGCCATGATCTAATATATAGAAAAACCCAAAAACTCCACCAAAAAATACAAAAGCTAATAAATATTTTCAGTAAAGTTACAGGATACAAAGTAAACATTCAAAAATCAGTAATGTTTCTATACACCAATAGCAAATTATCTGAAAAAAATCAAGATGGTAATTTCTTTCATAATAACTACAAAAAATACCTAGGAGTACAATTAACCAAGGATATGAAAAAATCTGTACAATAAAAACTATAAAACTTCAATTAAAAAATTGAAGACACAAAAAGATAGAAAAGTATCTCTTATTTATGGATTGGAAGAGTTCATATTTTCAAATGTCCATAATACCCAAAACTAGCTTCACATTTCATTCAACTTTTCACCAAAAAAGCAAATGATATTTTTCACAGAAATAGAAAAAGTCACTCTAAAATTGGAATGGAATTACTAAAAACCCCAAATAGACAAACCAATATTGAGTGAAAAAAAAAAATCTGGAATCATCACAGTGCCTGACTTCAAAAGATACTGCAAAGCTATAAAATAACCAAAACTACATGGTAATAAAATTAAAACAGACAATTGGACCAATAGAACAGAATTAAGTGTCCAAAATAACCCAGACATATATAGCCAACTGATTTGTTTATAAAATGTGCCAAGTACACACAATAGGAAAAGAGCAGCCTCTTCAAGAAATAGTGCTGAGAAACTGGATATCCATATGCAGAAGACTAAAACTAGACCCCTATCTCTCGCAATATGCAAAAAACAAAAGAACCTCAACATGGACTAAAGACTTAAATGAAAAACATGAAATTACTAAAAGAAAACATAAGGGGAAAACTCCATTACATTGGTATAAGCAAGGATTTTTTTGGATAAAACCTCAAAAGTATGGGCAACAAAAGTAAATGCAGTAAAATGGGATTATATCCAACTAAAAAACTTCTTTTCTGCAGTAAAGAAAACAATCAGTGAAGCCAAAAGATAACCTACAAAGTAGGAGAACATATTTGCAAACTCTGCATCTGACAAGAGACTAATATCCAAAACATTTAAGAAACTCAAACACCTTCAAAACAGCAAAAATCAAATAACCCAATTAAAAATGGGTAAAAGATAAGATATTTTTCAAAAGAAGACATACAAATGGTCACTATTTATATGAAACAAAAAAATATCAACATCACTAATCATCAGGGAAATACAAATCAAAACTGCAATGAGATACCCACTTCACTCCAGTCAGAATGGCTGCTATCAAAAAATCAAAAAATAAGTGCAAGCAAGGGTGTGGGGAAAAAGGAAACCCTTACACATTGTTGGTGGGCATATAATTTAGTACAGTATTTATGGAAAATGTATATAGATTCTGCAAAAAATTAGAAACAGAACTATCATATGATCCAGTTATTCCACTACTGGGTATATATATCCAAAGGAAATGAAATGAGTGTGCCAAAGAGATATCTTCATTCCAATGTTTATTGCAGTACTATTCACACTAGCCATGATGTGGAATCAACCTAAATGTTTATCAACAGATTAATGTATTTTTTCAAATATGGTATCTACATACCATGAAATGCTATTCCATCATAAAAAAGGAATGAAATCCTGTCATTTGCAGCAATATGGATGAACCTGGGGGACATTATGTTAAGTAAATAAGCCAGAAAGAGACAGAAAAATACTACACGTTCTCACTCATATGTGGAATCTAAAAATTTGTTCTCATAGGCATAGAGAGTAGAATAATGGTTGCCAGAGACTGAAAAGAGGAAAGAAGAGGGGAGATGGTGAGAGATTAGTCAACAAATACAAAACTACTGTTAGAGAGGAGGAAATAGTTCTGATATTCTGTTACATGGTAGAATGATTAGAATTAATACTGCATTGTGTATTTCAAAATAGCTAGAAAAGAAGTGTTGGAATGTTCTCATCACAAAGAAATGATGTTTAAGGTGATGGAAAGGCTAATAACCCTAATGTGATCATTACACAATTTATACACGCACTAAAACATCACATGGTACTCTGTAAATATGTACTATTATGTGTCAATCATAAATTTAAAAAATAAATTAAAACTATGCAAACACTTGGAAAAAATATTAAAACTATCCATACATTGAATATACTCCTTCAATAAAATTACATGCATTCTATTTCATGAGTTTTTCCTTGTAAAAAAGAGTATTCGTTTAAAAGCATATTAGAATAGGTACATTCATGGGGTTTCCAGGAACTGGATTTTGGCAGTGAGGTAGGAACCAGGAGGAACGGCATAGGAGGTAAAGATTTCCTTTTGGGGTGACGAAGACATTTGGAACTGGATAAAGGTGATACTTGCACAACATTGTGAATATACTAAATTCTGCTGAGCTGTTCACTTAAAAATGGTTAGTTTTATGTGATATGATTCCACTCCATTTAAAAGAAAATCATATTAGAATTAAATTTATAATTCTGAGAAGGCATGGCTTATGTTCATTAGAAAAATCTACCTCCCAGGCCATAAGAAAATATAATATTTTTTCTGTATATCTTATAAGGAAACTATGTCACAGTCACATTCAGAGATGTATGAATTCATCTTTTCTATTTTTTATTTTAAAGATGTGGGGTATAGCCGGGCTCGGTGGCTCAGCCTGTAATCCCGCGCCTTTGGGAGGCTGAGGTGAGTGGATTGCCTGAGCCCGAGGGTTCGAGACCCACCTGGGCAGCGAGACCTCATCTCTACAATAAATCAAAAATTAGCCGGGCGTGGTAGCACGCACCTGTAGTTTACTCGGAAGGCTGAGGTGGAAGGATCGCCGGAGTCCAGCAGGTCGAGGCTGCGGTGGCCGGGAGCGGCCACTGCACTCCAGTCTGGGCAACAGAGTGAGACTCCAACTCAAAAAAAAAGATGTGAGGTACAATTCAGTATTAGGTATACAAATGTTCATTATGCAGGCACCCTTGTTGATGAGGTGTGCCCCCACACCCCTGGCAACTTCCCTCAACTGCCAGTTCCACCCCCTGCCCACCCCTGGCAGTTTCCTACTGCTGCCAATCCCTTTCTTATAGTATTACAAAAATATTCAAGGTCCACTTATGAGTGAGAACATGTGATACTCAGTTCTTTGTTTCTGCAATAGATCACTCAGTATTATAGCCTCTAAATCATCGTTTCTAACCCAGGGACGCTTTGGCCCTGCAATCAGTTAGTCAATAGTGACTATTCCTCTGGAACTTGGCAGGAGCATTGAACATCTTCCGTCCTTTTGAAGCTCAGAAAACAATAGAAATACTGTCCTCCATTTTCAGACTTGTCACAACTCTTACAGAAAGATCCCTATGAAGATTATTTTGTCTGATGTACTGACTAAAATGTGTCCAATTATTATTTGTATTGTACTTTTCCCTAGACTGACTTATTACATGATTTATACCTATAGAACTCATTAGACAAAACCTACTTAAAATTCATCTAGTCTATCTTGAATAAGTTACATTCCAGCACAGACATTTCCCAAACATAGGAATGTGTTTCCAGGGTGTGTTTGCCATTACCTGGTGCATTGGTCAGGATTCTCTGGGGCAATAGAGTCAATAGAAAATGCAAAGATATATTTATAAGAGGAAATGTATTGTGGTCATTAACTCACATAATTATGGGGGCCAAGAAGTCCCACCATGTGTGATTTTCAAGCTGGAGAACCAGGCAAGATAGTGGTAAAATTCAGTATGAGGACAAAGTCCTTACAACCAGATGATACAATGTTATATCTCAGTCTTACAGCACAAGGCCAAAGCCCTGGGAATCAGAGGGTTGCTGATGTAAGCCTTGGAGCCCCAAATCCTGAGAACCAGGAGCACTGATGTCTGAGGGTGAAAGAAAATAAATTTCCCAGTTCAAGAACAGAGAGAGAATTTTTGCTTCCTCAGCATTTTTTTCTGTATTTGGACCGTTGTTTAGTGTTGCAGTAAGTGATCTTCTTCATTAATAGGTGCTTCATTGAGTGGGCTTCCTCTGTGATTACTGACCAGTTCCCAACCCTCCTCCAAATGTATGCCCTACTAAATAGTCCTACTCTTTGATGGGTGTCCAGTGACTGGGCCTCTCTCAATGACTAGTCCTCCTTTGAGACAGGGTCCCAGTGACTGGTTTTCCTCTGTCATAGATTCTCCAGTGACTGGGCCTCCTCTATAATGAGGACTATGTCCTCACCAATGTCCATCCCTATTGGTGAGGACAGTTCTATTTTACTCAGTCTATTGGTTCAGCACTAATTGCTTCCAGAAAGACCCAGAAATAATGTGCTACTAGCTATCTGGGCATCCTTTAACCCTGTTTACTTGACACATAAGTTTAACCATCACTATATATACGAGAGGGGAACCCCCCTCCCAAAAGAATCATTTTTGGAGGGCAAGTCCCTTTTAGTACAGGCATCCCCCTCTAGATAAGTGTTCTAGTAACCTATCAGCATCAGTGCTAGCATTGTGAAAGTCTTTGTTCAGTTTCAGTACTTTTTAAAATATTTTTTCAATGTGTTTGCCCATTTCATGATGGGTAACTTATGAGCACACCTGACCACACCACACTGAGTGTTTAGTAGTTTTTAACCCCAAAATGGCATGATCTCCATACTCCACCCTTCCTATTCACCAGATCTCTCCCCAAGTGACATTTTTTTTGTTTTCCCAGATGAAAAAAGTCCTCACTGGTTTTGCCAATGTGAAAGAGATGAAGCAAAAAACTGGCAGAATCACTAAAAGGCATCCAAATTGACGCGTTCAAAAACTGTTTTAAACAGTGCAAAGTGTCTCAGGGGTATTGTATTAAACAGAGAGTACTTTGAAGGTGACTGAAGTTTAAATTTGTAAGAATAAATGCACAACTTTTACAAATAAATTCCAGTTTTTTGAGGTTCCCTCCTAAATATATATTATAACATAAGAAATTGACTCATGTAATTACAGAAGTTGAGAATTCTTAAGACCTGCGCTAGGCAAGGTGGAGGCTCAGGAAAACTAAGATCCAGTGTAGATCTAGTCATAAAGTCTACAGAAGAGAGACCCAAGAAGAGTAAAAGTTTTAGTCCCAGTCTGAAAATGGGAAAAGATCAAAGCATTCAGACATGAAAAGTTTATTCTTCCTTAGCCTTTTTGTTTTATTCAGATCTTCAGTTGACTAAATAAAACCCACCTATGTTAGGGAAGGCAATCTACTTTACTCAATGTATGGATTCAAATATTAATCACATTCTAAAATATCCTCACAGACACACCCAAAATAATGTTTGACCAAATATCTGGGCAGCCTGTGGTCCAGTCAAGTTGAAAAATAAAATTCATAATCACAGAATTTTGGACTGAGTGTTGCATACCCCATAGCTCCCAACTCAGAGTCTTACAAAATAGAAACTCACATATGTGTTGAAGGGACATTGCAACTCTTTTTACTTCAAAAATTTTTATTATAACAATATTCAAGTGGTTTCTTAGGCAAATGAATTATTTCAAATAGATTACATTAACTTCATTAGCATTGATGAAGGATGTAACTGTTCACAAAAATGAAAAGAAAGCGAAATAGGTCACCTTCTCAAGAACTTTTAAGACTTGTAGAAATGCCCAGAGATGGACATGTGACCCTAGAGTAAAGCAACATAATGTGGGCTAAGAAAGTTTGTTGCCATGTGTTAAGGTAACCAGTATATTAAGAAAAAAATTGTTCTACACCAACAGAGGTAAGTATATATTAAATCATTCTCTTATTCAAGTAGCATAGATATTTAAGGCAGAGACTTCGGAGTGAAACAATCCAGCCAAGTAAAACAACCTTACTATGCCTGATGAGTCCAGTCAAGTTTTGGAATCTGTTTTTTTAGTTGTAAGATGGAGAAAGTTGAACTTGCCTCATAGGATGACTGTGCTAAATAATTCAGATATTATTCGTTATGGTAAAATCTCAGTTCATGTCAGCTATCTTTAACTATGAAAACATTTTTGAAATTTATCACACACATGGCTATATAGTTCTCTTCAAGACTGAAGATTTTGGCATTTCAGATGGGCCACGGAATGGCAAGCAGAGACCATAATTACAGCTCCACTGCAAGATCAGATTAAGATCCAAATTTATCTACCCAAAGTTGCAAACTTATTGGGGCAACTTGGCCACAGGGAGCAGGGGCAGTTGCAGCCTATCTCTGTGGACTACAGAGTCCTTAGTGGGAAGTAAGGACTTTGGCATATATCAATGCACTCTCCGCCCAAGGTAGTGTTTTGTCAGATCTCAGAAGTCTTTTCCTGCTGTGAACAAAAGAAGAAAACATACATAAACATATAAAAACCATTTCTAGGTAACTGACGGAAATAATGAACACTCGTCTAACTCCTGATCCTAAAGCCCAGCTGAGCATTAGAGCAGAGTCTGTTCTCAGGAGCCACTGCACTATTTCTCAGCCTCCAGTTCACCAGCATCCTGGGAAGCCAAATTCCCCAAGGTCCACCTCCTGACTCTGATTAATGCTCTTCTATCTTAATGTTCTAATAAAAAGTGTGGTTCTAAGACACAAATCCATTGTCCTACAGTGACTGTCTTCAGTGTAAACTTAATGTTCCTTATACTCCTAAGATCTTACAGTGCAGTTTTCGTGAAGCAAGCTTCCCGCCATTTGTGTGGCTATATAAGACACTTGAACCAAGTACAAAAGGGTAACATTAAGGCAAAGGCTTTGAGAGGCATTGGAAAGAGACCACAATCCTCCTTTAATATTATCTCCTCTACTCGCCTATATTAATGCCTGAAGGACCCCAGCAAAGAAATTACTTGGAGAAAAGCAGGAATTTTTGTTGCTGTTGTTGTTGTTCAAATTCAGATATTCCCAAAAGAAGAGGGACTCTCAAACTCTGCAAGCCACTTAACATATCACAATTTGAGAGAAAACGGAAAGTAAGTTTTAGGGGTGAAGGCATGATGAGAAGTGAGAAGGAAAACAAGCACCAGACACCTGACAGGAAAGTCAGGGATCAGGAGCAACAAAAGAGACTAAATATCTGACAAAGTGGTGACCAAAAAAAAGAAAAAAAAATCTAAAGCAGGGAGAGCACCAAAAAAGGACCCAGTATGCTGATGAGCAGCTTCCTCATTGTTCTTTCCTCATTTGGCAGAGGAGTCAGAACACACCCTGTGGATCACAGGAGAGAATTTCATCTTTGTAAGGAAGGAGCCATGGCTACAAAAATTAAGGGAGTGTAATAATGTCCTACAAGGTTAGTTGATAAACAATGAAACATTTTACAACATGGGGGGAGGGGTGATAATGACTTTTAATTGCTACATAAATTTTGAATGGTTCTTCAACTCTAATCCTAGCTGCAGAGCATTGAATCATGTTATTGCCGCTCATGCACACAGCTTGCCTCCACAATTCCACTTTCTTAGATAGCCCTCTCTATGTGCAACTTGCATAAATTAAGCCATAATGTCTCTAAACCCAAATTTTCCTGTGAGCTTGTTCCAGCTTGAGAAACTATCATCCTTATAGGTGTTGAAGATAATACTATACTCTTCTCCCCTCCACCAAATACACACACACACACACACACACACACACACACACACACACACACACAGTTTTAGTGATGGAATAGAGCTCAAGATCTGAGTTTTTTGCATGCCAATATATTTTGATTCAGGCAGCATCACATTAAATAGAACACTTTGAGACTTTAGGAGAGAGAAACTTTCTTTTAACAATCTCAGTGATTAAGAGCAGTACTTCTCAAATATTAATGTGTGTACGAATCACCTGGGGTTCTTGTTAAAATTTAGTTTCTGATTCAGTAGTTCGGCATTTCTAATATACTCCCAGGTGATGCTGATGCTGGCCGACGATCACACTTTGAGTAGCAAGTATTTGGAGAACAAACGTGTGAAGGCAGTTAGTGTCAATTTGCTGGTGGAGTCATAGTGATATTAGTAGCATTTCAAAGAAACAGAATTAGAAAGATCTTTAGTGACCATAAGCATGCACATATTATTGATACAATTCAAAAAGTCACCAACAGAGGAAGGAATCTTCCGATAACTTCTAACTCTCAGGTCAATGTATATTGCTTTAAAATGTAAACTTCAAGGTATAAATGTACACATTTAAAACAGTCAGCAGCTTCCAGAAAGTTCCAATATTCGTTATTGTTTAACTGCAAGGCTTTTGTTCTTTACTTAGGAAAGGCAAAGGTCAAAGTTGCTGTTGTCACTAAAGTTGTATTTCTTTCAAGATCTCTGGTGAAAACTAGTGGTAATCAGGGTATGGGGAAAAGGGGACCTCTTCTAGAGATTACATTAAAAGAAGAGAATTGAAAATCTGCTATCTAATTTCACGCTCCAGTTTTATTAGTAAGGAAATTTATAACTAATCACTGGAAAACCTGGGACTAAAATCATATCTCTAAACTCCCAATTCATAACTTTGTATGTTTTCTACAGTATTATTCAAGACTTTTCATTTTTAACCTCTACTTTTCAGTAAGTATCTTCCACTTATAAAATTTTACAGAAAATCAAAAGAAATGGATTCTAATAGAGGTTTGGCATCTCAAATGGCTTACCAGAAAAGGGAAGTCCTGGTAACCTCTTGTAGGACCATCCAGCTATAGTCGGTAGGATAATCATGTCAACTGATACCTAAAGTTACAGAACCAGGAGTAAGAACAAGCTGTACTGCAAAATATATTATCAGTTATGGGATCATCTGGGCTTAATATAAGTGTTCAAAAGAACTAAGTAAAAAGTACTTATTGGACAAAGTCAAGCTCCAAGGGACCTAGCTGAAGACAAGTATTTCAAAAACAAGTATTGTGTCATTCAACACAAAGGAAAACGTCTAAGGATGTTGCATAAAAATAATGTGTTTGTATTGGTGTTGCCAAAAAAAAAAAAAAAATAGGAAATTTGGTTAGGTCTCTTTACGACCAGGTAAGAAATTTTACATGAGGTCTGATCCTGTAAGTTGACTAAGTAGATAATTCATCTGATTAACCTACAAAATTTGAAGTTCAGAACAATTTTCTTAATTATTTTGATCTTATATACCATTATCAAACATTCTGATACATATTCTTTTCAAGTCCTTGAAATATCTGCTTTGTGTACCTCATTAAATATTAATAGAAAAATCTAGTTCTAGATGGTTAGGACAGATATAAAGATTGAAAACTTAGCCTTACCTTTAGGAAGCTCATCATCTAGTTAGGGAGATTGACTTGTACACAAATAGCACCTGAAAAGAGTGGGGTGATTGACCCTGGCTTGGTATAAAATAAGATAGCCTCAGATTTCCAAAATGGAATGCCATGTAACCAAGTGGTAAATAGTACAGACTCTGACACTAGGTTCCCTAGGCTCAAATCCTGACTCTTCCACTTATTATCTATTTGACCTTAGGCAAGTTACTTAATTTCTTTGTGTCTCAGTTTTCCCACTTTTAAAATCACATTAGAATAGTAACTTCTTGCATAGAGCTGATTTAAGGAATTAATTAATTAATATATGAAAAGACTTTCAAATAGTGTCTGTAACAGACAAGTTCTACATAAGTGTAAGCTGCTTTAATTACTATTCTGCAGAGGGATCTGTTTGGTTCCCAGTGACTTCATTTATAGTATAATCTTCCCATAAACCACAGGCTAAGAGAGCAAACCAGAAGAACTGTGATCACCTAGGTGACATGTGCCTGCTACCTGCCATGGTCTGGAGAGTAATGAAATAGTTCATCTCTATCACAAAAACCTAAGAAAATTTGCTTCACGTGGCTAATATTTTCTCACTCATTCACGTATGCTGTACAAACTGCAGCAAACTTACTCTGTGTGTTTCCACCCTCTGAAAAGAGGCTCAGTCTGGTGGGATTCATCTGTTACCCGAAACCTTGGCAAGGACTTTATGCTCAGAGCAGAGCTGATTTACAGTAGGGGGAAAAAATGGAAGGGAGAAATATTAAAATAAAATGCAATCATGTTTCTATTTAAAAATGGTTACTGCCAGCAGCATTGCAAAATAATGCTGGCCTGCAACCAGAATACTGCACCTGCACAAATTCCAGCTGTAGAATGCTGGAACCCTCACTGTGATTGCTCAATAACTCTCCTATTTAGCACTACTGGCAAAAATTTGGCAAAGTTTATATATACACAAACACACACACATACACACACACATACACACACACCAGGCAATTTACTTTACTCGTGTGTCCTTAAGACACTAATTCTATTTAGAATGGTTAATATTATGTTATTTTATAACTACTTTTTAGAAAAATTTTTTCTTTCACGGTCTGAATTGAAATTATACATGGTTTTATATTCAGCCATATTGAGCTTCCCTTAAATCCAGTGTTATCTATATTGTAAATGTGACTTTATTTCTTCAATTTAACATCTGTATACCTCTAGAAGATCTTGCCTACTTTTAGGAATAAGCATCAAAAAAATTAGGTTTGAGATTCATTTATGTAATAATGTAGTGCCCTTTTCTGAAGAACTCCTGATGCAAAACGTGGTGATAATAATAACATTTAGTAAATTTTTGCAAAGAAGATTTCATTCTGGTGTACTAAGGTACCGGAGCAGGAAGACTAGATGTTAAACATCAGCTCCACCACGTGGAAGCTGCCTGCCTACTTGCCAGTGGACAAAATGCTTTCTGTACCTCAGTTTACTCCTCTACACAGTAGGAATTACAGACCCTACCCTTCCTAGCTCACAGGATTGCTGTTAAAAATCTAATAAAATATGCATGAAGGGAGTTATAAATTATACCACATCTCACATATGTCCCCCAAGTTGCTCAGTTAAAACAGGAACTTATTTTAAACCCCATGAAAGCATCTCAGAAAAGGGGCAATGTGTAGGTCTCCATTTTTCCTTCTTTATAGGGACCTATCTTGGTCACTTCTGAAGTCAAGTATTTTTCCTTCCCAGCAAACATTCTCAAACTATTCTATAGTGTGACTGTGAAACACGTGATACTAATGAAGGGTTAAACTGTGTGCCTGCAAACATACGTTCTTTTTAGTAACTTTAGATATCACTTAAAGGTCAGTGACGGGTAGGGGCTAGGGGACTAGGTCTCTATGAATAAGACGAGAGGGAAACTGAGGAAAAGGGAGAAGGTTTAAAAAGATGTACAAGAAGCCGGGCTCAGTGGCTCAGCCTGTAATCCCGCGCCTTTGGGAGGCTGAGGTGAGTGGATTGCCTGAGCCCCTGCGTTCGAGACCTGCCTGGGCAGCGAGACGTCATCTCCACAATAAATCAAAAAATCAGCCGGGCGTGGTAGCGCGCGCCTGTGGTTCCGGAGGTGGAAGGATCTCCGGAGCCCAGCAGGTCGAGGCTGCGGTGGCCGGGAGCGGCCACTGCACTCCAGTCTGGGTGACAGAGTGAGACTCCAA
>NW_007260789.1:16531-79451 GCF_000164805.1 Carlito syrichta
AAAAAAAAAAAGATGTACAAGAAAAATATGATAGAAAGATTGAAGCTGATTTGGATTTATCTAAATCATTATATCTTACTTTAAAACTGTGCTTGCAGGCCGGGCTCGGTGACTCAACCCATAATCCCAGCACTTTGGGAGGCCGAGGCAAATGGATTGCCTGAGCCCACGGGTTCGAGACCAAACCAAGTGACTTGGCAATCCCTCGTCTCTGCAATAAATAAAAAATTAGCAGGGCGTGGTAGCGCACGCCCGTAGTTCCAGCTACTTGGAAGGCTGAGGCAGAAGGATTGCTGTAGCCCCGCAGGTCAACACTGGGATGGCCACGAGCGTGCCACTGCACTCCAGCCTGGGCAACGGAGTAAGATTCCAGCTCAAAAAAAAAAAAACTGTGCTGGCAAATAAGATAAATCATTGTGAATATTTGTGCCCATTTCTTTTCTTTTTATTGTTGTCCTCAAATTGAAGATCCCTGCCATTTAAATAAATCATTATAATTAAAACATCCTAAGTGCAATGACAGAAAAGCACAAAGGAGAAATAATTAACAGGGTTCACAGGAATCAGGAAAAGCTTGAAGAAGAGGAAATTCCTAAACTAAGCCCTCAGGGAAATGGCACTCCCCAATAAAGAGTTGGATCAGTTGGACCCAGCTCTTATTTTCTCCAATAAGCTTTGTAAAAATATTTTCTATGTTTCATGTAGAACAGCCTCAGTTAACACATATGGTTCAGTTCTAGGTACTAACTCTATGAAGGTAATCAAATGTATTTGAGTATCTGCACATCTCTCTGTTAACAAACAGGAACATTCTTTTGCTTTTTTTTTTTCTGGAAGTCAGTGATTAAACTTTCTGCCTTTAGGTGAATAACACTCGACTTTTAAGTTGTGTGGAATCTGTGAGTAATATATCAAGTTAAGAATGGTGTTGGTGGTAGAGAAGTTAAACTTCTGTATCATCTCATACTCTTGAGTTGCTAGAATATGTAAATCTCAAAATGAAGATAATTGTTTCATGTCACTTCATTCTATTAGCCTAGATAATTTACAGCTTCTTACCTGAAGATGAATAAAAACACAGAGCCCTGGGTTCTAGCAAGTAATAAGATATAAACCAACGGAGACAGAACACTATGATGTAAAACAAATAGAAAGAAACCCCCCAATACCTTTGTCTGATCTTCTCTTCCTTCCCCATTATTTTTTAAAGGCTATTTTTTCAAGGGTTCATATTCCCAACAGAGAAACCTAAAGTGATTCCATCCTGTTGTCATTGTTGAAAACTTACTTTTGTGATCCACAATAGTGTGGAGAAAACTCACTGAAAACTAATAAAAGTGTAGATCAATTTCTTTGAAAAAAATAAGGGCAATTTTGAAATATATTTCCAAGCTTCTAGTTGTAAATCAGACAATGACTACAACCTTATCCAAGTTCATTTTAATTGCCGTGCTTTCATTTACCCTGCAGCAGAATTATTAATTTCTACTATATGGAATTTGCCTGAGAATGAACTGGTATTTTAATGTGTTCTAAAACTTGAGAATGAAAAGTGTTAAGAAAAAAATAGAAGTATCCTTTTAAAATAATCCCTTCTGTATATTCTTGATCATTGAGGGTGACCCAAGATCTTCTTCAGATGAGTATTTTGTCTCTATTCTGTTTACAATCCTTCTATAGGTAAATGGAATAACATATTTTTAATTATTTTATTGTATTTTTAAAATGTGGGGTACAAATGAGGGTTAGGTACATACATGTGTGTATATATATATTACATCACACCTTTGGACATAGCGAGCCCAGATACATGAACACCATGAGTTCAGGAATATATGCACCAGCAGATGGCAGATGACAAACTCTGAAAGAACACAAAGAAATTCAGGTTGCTATTTTATATGCTGCCTCTTTGCTTTGCAATGAACTGGGTTACCCACTTTCAAATCCATAAACTAGGTTTCTTATTTTTGAAAAAGAATTCATCAGAAATTCATTAGTAAGGCTGTTGGTCTGACCCTAGTACCTGATTAGTAATTTGTTCCTAGGTACTGTGCTGTAATCAGAATGTAATGTTTCAAGGACCACAAGAAAATCATCTAAAAAAGAATTGAAATTTGGTTCTGATTTTTCCACTAGCATTCAATTCTTTTAAAAAATATGAGCCTTTTCTATGTGTTCAGCCTACTAATACATAACTAAGAGCCCAAGGAGTGAAATCCTGACAGTTCTTATTAAGGTAAAAATGGGGTTACAGAATTCATTTTCAAAGTTTCTTCTCAGTTTATTTTTTTTAAAAAAATTAAATTGGCACGACCAAATTTAATGACAAGGCTACCCTGCTGAGTTCAGAGCCCAGAAAGCTATTGTCTCCCTGGTCTATGGATCCTACTCTGCTCTAATGCTTCTTATAATGCCACTAATAACCAACCATCAGCCATAAATGCCTTGTCATCTCATTGTTGCACACAGCAATCACGGGAGCAGTGATACTGACAAATGAACCTGCGTAATCACTTTGGATTTCTTTGTTACATCTCACAGTGTGAAGATGGCTTCAGCTCAGCATGTCACCAAAAAACAAACAAGCGCTATTGCTGTCCTCTCCATCAATCTCTCCTTATTGTTGTCATCCAAACCCTGATGCTGCCCTCACCACCACCCATCCTCTCAGAAGAGTGAAATGTCCCAGGTCTTTGAGTTTAGATGTTTGATATCCCTCTCCCACTGTTCCTTTGCCAACTGTAGCTCTAAGAAATTAATGGAAATCCAGCAAGCAAGGGATAGAAAGAATGCGGAATTTTCTCTACTTTTCAGCACTGTTTTTCTTAGAGAAAAAAATAATAATAATAAGCTCATTAAAATCCAGTTGAGTCTGACATTTTCCCTTTTACCTTTTCAATCTTTTTATAGTTTCAAATCATTAGCTATCAGCATGAAGCTCAAAGGTAGCTCTAGCCATCTATGAAAAGTGACACATTTGACAATAATACTTTTGAAGAGCCTGTCACATTCTCTCCCCAAACAAGTCTCATTAATGCTCAAACTGTCTTTCTTTTCTCTCTGCTTCTTTTCTCCTGATTTTTCTCTAATTAGCTTGTTTTTTTAATGCTCTCTCGTTCCACAGTTTGAGCTTAAAAAAAAAAGAGGTGGATGTCATTTTCATGAACCCTAAGGCCAAGTTAATCAGCAGAATTAATGACTCTATTACCCATTAGACTGAGGGCAGCAACGCCTACCTCTAAGCATCCAGTATTTGCCATGTCTTATACTTCTTCATTTTGCTCTGATAATTGTAAACTTTTGCTCTCTCAGAGCAAGCTCTGAGGTTCAATCTCTTTGTAACAACACATCTTTTTCCCTTCAGGGTGTGAATCAGGAGAGGTGGGAAATGTAGCCACCTCTGTCTTCAGTGTCCATGCTGAGACAATATCATTCCGTTAAATAATGATAGATAGAAGAAAGTCTCAGGGAAGACCGGCAAAGAGTCATACCCTAGCAGCCCCCGTATGACTCACCACAATCAATAATCCCTTACTATAGAACATTTCGTAGTTGCAGCATCACAAAAAGTGCCTTCATGCTTTTTAAAAACCATAATGTGGAAGTAAAAGAATGTGGAGATTTAAACCAGTAGATAAGTTAATTTTATAAATTTTTAACAAACAAGTGTGATTGGAGGGTTGAATGATTTTTACATGCAAAAAATCCTAATAGTTCTTTTCTGTTTAACAAAGTTCAAGAATATTCTTTATTCTAAGAGTAAACACTAACATAAAACTAATTAAGCATTCGGTATGTGTTCAAATTGCTTTTTTTGGAGGCATCTACCTCGAACCTATCAGATGAGTATGAGAGTTTTTACTTTTCATAATTCAACAATAACATTCCCCATAGATGTTCTCAGTTCAATTTTTAATGATAGCTATTGATAAAAAAGATCAAGAGATTTAATGCAGATTTTTCTGACACTCGAATAGACTTCCAAAAAGTAAAAATACCAAGACCATCAAGACCATTGCAAAGAAAATACTTTCTTTAATTTTTTTTGGTTATAACTCCACTCTCATCTACTATCAAAAAAGCTTTTTGGTGTCATTTGGTAGGTTGTCTTTACTCAAAATGATTATCAAAAAAAACTGTTTTTTTAAGATGAAAATTCTTCCTTGGTTGGTTTTAAAATATTAAAAAGGAATACGTGTGCTTATAACTTCCAGCCTTTGTTTGTTCTTCATTCACAATTTATTCTACAAAATATACCTGAAAGGATATTGGCAAAAATCTTAATCCTAACAGTGACTTTATTCTTTTGCCACAGGTATTTATAAAGACAATACCATTCTTGTTAAGTGGTCTTCTTTTTTTTTTTTAATTATGAAGAGAAATCCTGAGGGCATTAAAAAAAATTAAGTCAATAGCAGACCTCAAACTTTCAAGCATAAAGGTTAGGAAAAAATGACATTTCAATGGCTATTAATGAGAGTTTTGTGTTACTAAAGGGCATTTGCAATACTTGGAGAGGAAAGGAAGGATATTTGCAATACTTGTAAAATATCATTTAATATAGTTATCTTCAAATATTACTTAAAATATATGCCATCCAACTTATCTTTGGTGTATAGATAGTCAACAGGTGTGAAACAAAAAAGAACACATTATAAAAATAAACAATGAAGTTTATTCAAATAATAAAGGGTCTCCAACTCTTCACTTTATGAATCAATGTAGCACACTGAGCTTTGTCCCAAATGTAAAACTAGAATTCTAGTCCAACCTGCCAACCCCTCAGAATGATTAAGGGGTATAGAGAGAGGAGAAAGGAAATGCAAATTTTAGCATCTTATTTGTCTTATCTGTATGCAACGAATAATAATAATAATAATAATAATAATAGCATTGCATTAGATCACATTACAGGTAAATGAAAAATAGTTTACAAAAATAATTACAGATTCCTACACACCAAAGAAAAATTAATTCCTAGAACACTAATCAGAAATTTACACTTGTGTACACTGAAAGTCATATTTGCTTGTGTGTATATGTTAGTCCTTTGTCACAGAAAAACACTCACTTTATTTCATATATTCTTTCTCTCGCCTTTGCACAGAAGATGTAAGATAATGAATTTGGGGGTGAATTCCCAAAATGTCTTTGCATTAGATTATCCTAATTTTTTTCATAGCCTCCTCTAGTTAACTTACTGTAATATTTGTCTCATTTGTCTCTGCTCCATTAGAGAGCAATGAGAGCAAAAATTACGTTGTGTTTTCAGTCATACCCAAGTGCCCAGGGGAGTGTTTGACCCATGGTTAGCATAAGCTACTTGTTGAGTACACAAGTTGGGGGGAAACTGAGTTGATCAATTTAAGCTCAAATTAACAGTTATAAACTTTATTTTTTCTCATAGAGCCATCATCCACAATAACCTGTAAGTTTCCTATAATCTGCCTCTTAAAAAGTTGAAGACACTTCTCAGAATGTATAAAAGTATGAGAGTCTTTTTGTGTAAGTTGAAGATTAGAAAGTTGATGGAATAAGTGCTCATGTCAGACATATTATTTTGCTGTTCATTCTTTTATCCTTGACTCCTTTTAATATTTAAAATTTCAATAATATTAATAAATAAAAGCAAATATCTAATATTTTTATTAGAATTGTTTCCATTTTCAGAAACAAAAAGTTGTTACTTGAACTCACTTTACTTGAAAAAACAGTGTTGTCAACCTTGTCTATGCATTAGAATCATTTACAGTCCTTTAAACATATTGTTGTTCAAGTCCCACCCCAGAGATTCCAACTTAATTTGTTTTACTGTGCAGCCAAGGTTAAGAGATCTATACTAGATGATGGTGAATAGGAGTCTCAGCTATGAAATAGCATCTATACATTGGGTTCTTCCATGAAGTCCTTCAGGTGTCATGGTAGTCAACATTCTCTTCATGGCAATATTTACCTTTCTTATTTCCGTGTTTCTGACATGAATGGACTCCATAAATCACTCCCAGGATAGCAATCATGATGAAAGGCATTAATGAATTTAGATTCACAATGTAATTTCCACCATTGGGAGACAGTGGGAATAACTTCTCATTTCTAAAGCTGGCTAGATATCAGAATCAATAAGTAACTTCTTAGAAATGTAAATGTGAAGACACTACAAGTGACTAACTGAATCATAGTCTCTGAAGATAAAGCTGTATAATACATATTTTTTTAGATCAAACTTTCTAAGTGATCCTTTCATTTCAGCTTATTAATAGATGTTAGACTTTCATAGATAAAAGCACCAGTATGCCATAAATTTATAGAATTTACGTATTTCAGTCTTTAAACAATTTCTACAGTATGGTAGAAAGTTTGCACCTTTTTGACTCTGATACATGTGCATTAGAATTCCAGCCTCCATAACTAAATCCTGTGCCCATGAATAAGTTACTCAGAGCCTCTGTGCAGCTGAGAAAGTGGGGATGGCATGAATATTTTCCTCATAGAGTTGCTGTGAACTGCCCAGCAGTGGGGTGTACAGTATAGATGTCAATACATGTTTATTCATTTCTCTCCCTTCCTACCCTGTGAAAGTAGCTAGTGAGAAAAAGAAAAAAAGAAATAGGTAAAACAGAAAGAAAGGCTGACATCCTAGGAAAACAAAGGAGCATAATCGAAATATCAAGAAAATGTGAATCACTTCCTTTGAAACTAGATAGTTTCTAATCATTAAAGGGTAAGCATCTCAATGCCAAATTTCTCTGGGATTCAAACTACTTAATGATTGTCTGGAATATTTTGTTGAACTCATGGGCATAGCTATGATTTTGGTAAAGGGTTTAGAAGCAATTCAGATGCTAACTAGGACTCATGATAAATTCATGAAGACAAAAAAATCAGATTATATTTGAAATTTCAGGTACTGATTATGAAGAAGACAGATGAAGGAAAATCAGGTCTTTATATTTTCTATTTCTCTAAGTAGGAAAGAATATGACTTATGTTTCTTTATTTATTAATAATATCAAAAGTCAATAGCCCTGTGAAACCTCTTCTAAACAAGGTGAGTTCAGTTCAACAATTATTTATTGAACAACTTTTATGCCAAAAACTTCCTTCTTTGTGCTCTCAGATTACCTGAAATATGCATTTATTATTATACCTTTATACCATTTTATAAATACTTATTTCCTTTCTTCTCTCCTCTGCTAGACTATGTATGCTTCCAAGACAGAAACCAGGGCATTTTTGTTTTTGAATGCCTTTTGCATAATACAGTATCTTACAGTGGGCTAGGGAAGAAAAAGAATTGGGATGAAGAGTGTTATTTTATCCAGTAATAAAGTACTGTGTACTTAAATTTTATGTAGGTATATATCAAACATTTGACAAAAACCATTCATAGATTGATGCAAAAGAAATCTAAGTAAAATATCAAGTTGAATCTAGCAGAATACTAAAAGAATAAATAATTATTATTAAGTGGTGATCCTGTCACAAATACAACAATGGGGTCCATTTTGGGGTCCATCTACATTTCATCTTTGAGTTTATTGGGACTGACCCAGACTGTGTTCTGACTTTCCCACACATGCTTCCTTTGACAAACTGGCAAATAGCCAAGGGGTAAAATGAGCTCATAAGCTAAAGTAACAAGGCATTTGAGGATCTCAACTATTTCCAAAAAACAAAATATACTGGGTAACAAATCCCTTTAGAAGGAACTTAAAATTTCCTTTAGAAGCAACTCACATAAGGCCAGGAATATTCAACAGCTAGCTATTTTTTTGTAGAACATTATAATACATGGGCATCAACTTTAATATTCATACTGTACTGTCTTAATAGAGGTACCGAATTAGCTCTAGACTACTGTACTTCTGTTTTGCTTTGATATATATATATATATCTCCACAGGACCAACTATATATATATGAGATACATGTATTTCATATATATAGTTTTTGTATGTATTGTGGCACAGAGCTTCAAACTCCCTTAGAATTTCCTGACTGATAGTGCTATACTAATAGGTGACTAAGGGGTGAGAGTCCAGATAGGTTCAAGATGGCGGTAGGTCACCAGAAAAACCAACTGTAAGATTAGAGGGTTGGATTTTTCAGTTGCTCAGTCTCAATGGAAGAAAGGGGAACTATGGATTGAATTCAATCACATGGTCAATAATTTAATAAATCATACGGTTATGGATAAAATGTTCTTATCTTCTCAAAATCTATACGTTGAAGCCATAATCCCCAATGAGATGATATTTGGAGGTGGGGCTTTTGAGTAGTAATTAGGTTTAGATTGTGTCTTGAGGGTGGTACTCTCATGATTAGTGTCCCTATGAGAAAAGAAAAATAGAACTCTCTCCCTATCACCAATCACACGCACTGGGGAAAAGCCATATGAGTACACAGCAGAGGCCAGAAAGTTGAGTCTGCAATGAGTCATGATTGTGCCATTGTACTTTAGCCTGAGTGACAGATGACAGAGCAAGAACCCAACTCAAAAAAAAAAAAGTCAAATTTGCTGACACCTTGATCTTGGACTTCCTCAATATCCAGAACTGTGAGAATGTAATGTACTGTGGTTAAGCTACCCAGTCAATAGTATTTTGTTATGGTAGCCCAAGGTGACTAAGACACATACTTAAGTAATGAAAGCTTGATTTAAAAAAAAAAAAATCAGACATGGAGACTCTAGAGAGCTTCCTGGTTAGCAAATTGCTGTCCTTGGAAGAGGACATACCCAATTCCATGAAAAAAGGATATAGAACCTCTACACTACCACCCAATCTTATCCTATATGTTTCCTCCACTTGGCTAATTCAGAATTGTAGCCTCTATTATAAAACTTGAATCATAAATATAGCACTTTCCTGAATTCTATGAGTCTTTCTAGTGAATTAACAAAACTGGGGTTAGGGAGGAAGTTGGAGGTATAAAAATCTCTGAACCTGTAATCAAGTCAGGAAGAAGTACAGGCAACCTGGGGCTCTACTTGTGGCTGCAGTGTGACACTACACCACAGAGTGTCAGAATTGAATTGAATTGCAGAACACCCACTTGGTGTCTGACACTCCAGGTCAGAGATGTGATGTCAGAATGCAGGTCCTTGCTGACACAGCTTAAAAGAAAACCTCAAAAAGACCACACTCTTTCCAATTAACTTAAATGAATCTCTGAACCCAAAAAATAATTAAAGAAATATGAAAGAATTAAAACTCATAACATAAAATTTACATTATCTGGCACCTAAACAGAAGTTATCAGGCATGCAGAGAAACAGGAAAATATAACACATAATGTCAAGAAGAATCAAACTTAAAAACAGACCTAGAAATGACAAGGATAACAGAATAAGTATAAAAGATAATAAAAATACAAATATAAATATACATGTGTTCAATAAGATAGAGGTAAGTACTCTGAGCAGATATATGGAATATGGAAAATATAAAAGTGAAAAAAAACTTCTAACGATGAAAAAATACAATATCTAAGAAGAAACATATCAAATGGAATATCAGCAAATTAGGCATTGCAGAAGAAAACATTAGTGAAATTTAATATGTGACGATAGAAAACTACCTAAAATAAAACAAAGATGGGAGAAAAAAACATAAGTACATGAGAAAACTGTGAGACAACTCTAGTCATTTCAATATACATCTAATTGGCATTCAGAAAGATAAGAGAAAGGGGAAGAAACAAAACAACAAAAAAATAATGGCCAAAATATTCTCCAAATTTGGTGAAAACTACAAAACCACAGTTTTAAGAACCTCAACAAACCCCAAACACAAGGAAGTTAAAGAAAATAACACCAAAGTTCATTATAATCAAATTGTTTCAAAACAGTGGAAAAAAGAAAGTCTTAAAAGCATATGGGGAAAAAAGATGTATTATTTATGAAGAAAAAAGAATACCATCAGACTTATAAAAAACAAAGCAAGTCAGAACAAAATGTAATAACAACTTTAAGGAACTGAAAGAAAACAACTGTTAACCTGGAATCCTAAAACCAGGAAAAATATTTTCAAAATCAATGGCAAAATAAATACATTTTCATATACACCAAAGCTGAAAGGATACATGGTTGGCAGATAAGCATTTTAAGAAATTTTAAAGGAAGTTCTTCAAGCAAAATATGCTATGTTAAAGTCCTTCAAGCAAAATAATTCCACAAGGAAATCTGAATCTAAACAAAGGAATGGAGGACCTCAGAAATAACAAATACGCAGGTATAAAAGATTTTTAAAAAATTTTTCTAAATCAGCTGAAAAGATAAGTGTTCAGCAAAATAACTGGCAAATTAGGATCAGTTAATGAAGAAGGAATAAAAGATAGAGATTATCTGAGTTTTAAACAACCAACAGAACAGAAAAAAAATGTAGCATGATGACAGCATAACATAAATATCTTATGCTTTTAAATAATAAAATCAAATGTCATCATGCAAGACCAATGAGAACAAAAATACTGAATTTACTGTATGATGTTTCTAAGGAGTCTGTTGCATATAAAACAATGGAATAACAAACAGCCACACAGCAGAATACGAACCAACTTGAAGCCTGTGGGGACATGCCAGTCTTTAGTTACATAAGACATAGATTTTTTAATGTGCTTTGTTAAAGTCATTCACTGATTTTTTTAATAACAAATCAGAAAATTCTTATAGTGCCTGTGAGAATTTGTTTTTATTATTAGATGAGATTTTTCCTAATTGTGATAAATAGGCTTTTTACTTGAGTGACCAGACCCAAAGATTTTAATAAATCATAAAACTTCAGAGAAACTAATATAATTTGATTCCAGATATGTTTATAATGAAGGTCACAATCATAGGTTAAATTACAGTATCCATTTGTGAGAAATTTAGTCATTGAATCTCCTAGAGCACTTATGCAAAGATTCAGTTCATATATTGAATTCAAGCTCTTATATTGGGTCATGCTGCTTTCCAGTAAAAGGATGGGATGCAAAGTTGAATAAGACATGGTGCTACTCTTTTAATGCTACAGCTAGAACACAGAAATGCAATATTATAATATTAACAAGATATTTTTATAGATTGAATTTGCAACATGAAAATAGTCTAAACTTATACACTACATCTGGAGCATACATAGGTCCAGACAGAAACATCTATAAACATAAATTGACAGCAATTTATACTTTCTCTTAAGACAGCAAGTCAGTTTTTACATTCTTAAATTACACAACTTTAAGTATGGTCATACACAACTGAATTCACACTACTATTGAAAATCATCTGTGAGTTAACCATCATAAAATTCAAGTTTAAAACAATTTTGATGCATTCTAAATAATCTTAAGTTTCTCAGAATAAAACAAATATTTCTGGAAAGAAGTTATGTTACAAAAGAACCTACTATCAGTTGATAGCAGAATGAATCGTGTGCTGCAAAGAGCTTTTATGGATTGTATCCTCCCTGGGATTGAAGAGGAGGAGATGTCACTGGTAAGTGAACCAGGAAAACTCTGATAGGGACAAGACAGCTGCCCTTTGGAGGGAACAAATATGATAATATGATCTCAACAATCTGAACCCTGTTAAACCTTTTAAAAATATTGTTTCTTAAACAGTACATTTACTAGATAGTGATGAATCAGATTATTCTAAACAAGTGAGTGAACATAGCGTTTCTTCCTGGAAAAGCAACATTATTGGAAAATTTTAAGGAAAGAATATGATTTTTCTATTAGCATAAACTTTCAGTCTCTAGTAGAGTGCACAATTTGCATAAATTACTATAATTAACTAAAGAACCTTGAAGAAAATGCTTGTAGCACCCCTTTTTTTCCCCTCTCGATGCAGATCAGTGTCCTCCACTTTTAGAGGAACTTGGCTGAAACATTTGAGATGCACTGTTTTACAACTATACTTAATCTCCACGATGGCCCCTGAGACATTGCTAGAAATGTTGTATTTAAGTTGTGGAAAATAAATCTTGAAAGGATGCTATTTAACTGAATAAAAAATAAAACCTTGTATCTATCTCACCAGAATATTATATTTTCTCAATATAAAATATCTTTTGTTGTTTAAAATGTTCTATCAATATTATGGACTAAATGTGTGCCCGCTCCCCAAATTCATATGTTAAAATCCTAACTCCCAGTGTGATGATGTTGAAAGATGGGGATTTGGGGAGGTGATTAGATCATGAGGTTGGAGCCCTCATGAAACAGATTAGAGCCCTTATAAAAGAGTCCTCAGAGAGCTCTCACCCTTCTACCATGTGAGAATACAAGGAGAAACCACAGTCTGCAACCCAGAAGAGAGCTGTCCTCAGGACCCAACCATGCTGGCACCCTGACCGCGGACTTCCCAGCCTCCAATTTACAAAATATAAATGTTTGAGCTAAAACAAAACAATTTTTTTTAAAAAAACAGATAATTGTCTAAAGCAAAAATAATAAAATGTATCGTGACTTCATTACATGTGTGGAAGGAAAGTGTATAACAAAAATAGCACAAAGGCCAAGAGAAGTGAATAGAAGTATATGGTTGTAAGATTCTTATATAATATGTTATTCTAGCAGACTTTTTTATAGATACTGACATGCTGATTCTAAAATTTATATGGAAATGCAAATGTCTTGGAATAATTTTTTTAAAAGAAGAACAAAGGTAGAGGACTTACACTACTTGATTACAAGATGTAAAATAAAGCCACAATAATCAAGACAGTATGGTGTCGACATATAGACGTAAAAACAAATAGAACAGAATAGAACCTAGAAATAAACCTGCAAATATATCGTCAGTTGATTTCTTACAATGTGGTAAGACCATTTAAAAAAGGAAATGATCATCTTTTCAGCAAATGGTGTTGGAACAATTCATTAACTAGCTGAGTGCAAAAAAGCAGTGAAACTTGGTTCTTACTCATAAAATAAATAAAATCACTCAAATAAGACATAGCACCAAATATAAGAGCTGAAACTATAAAACTTACAGAATAAACTATAGACAATGTTAGAGACGTTCTGCTTGGTAAAGATGTTTAAAATGGGACACCAAAATTCACAATCCAAGAGAGGAAAGCATTGATAAATCAAACTTGAAATTAAAGTATTTTGTTCTTCAAATAAAAATGCGATAAAAATGAAAAAGCAAAACACAAACAGAAAGAATATTTGAAGACTATACCCAACAAAGAGCCTATAACCTATAATATATAATAATGCTGTAAAACTCACTCATAAGAAGACAAACAGCACAATAAAACCTGGGCAAAATATTTGAACACACTCTTCACCAAAGAAGATATACAGATGGGAAATAAATGCATAAACAGATGCTTAACATTATTATTCATTAGAGACATGCAAGTTAAAACCACAATGAGATACCACTACACACCCTCTAGAATAGCTGAAATTTAAAGGCTTGACCATACAGAATATACTTAATTTTGTTTGTCACAAGAATCAAGAAACATTAAAGACTGATAAATTGGGTATATAATTAAACACATCCTTATAATGACAAAATAAAAGCACTATAAGCATTTTTTATGAACAATCAAAATGGGAAATAATATTTACAAAGCATAAGACAAGGGGTTATTAGCCTTAATATGCAAAGGATTCTTAAAAATTATTTTTTTAATTCAAAAGGACATAAAGTAGTGTGGGTCCCCATGGAAAAAAGAAAGTGATCAACAGTAATATGAAATGATGTTCTTTTTCAGTTATTCTCAAAGAAATAAACAAACAACTAGACATCATCTTAATAAATCTGTAAATTTACTAGCAATCCTGTAACATTCTACTAAAGGATGCAACAGAAAAAAAATTGAATAAGTAAAGGAATTAATGTTCTCTTAAATAGATATTACATTATAAATGTTTCTAAATTAATTCATGTATTGAGTTCATTGAAAAGCTTTTAGAAATGTATTCAAATACCCATTCAAAAATCCAATAAATAATTTTGAAAATTTGGCAAAAGAGAGTTTAAAAATATTTCCAATTATTTTTTAAAGTCATTGTGGCAATAAACTAGTAATTTGTTGGAAAAATATTGCCAAATGTTTGGGACAACAAGCTATTCATTTGAAAGGAAAAATGATAATGCTGGTACACCATCTCATTTATTTAAAGAGTAAAATTAAGACATAAAATTGCTGACTGAAATTTGGATGGATTTTTGTTTTTAAATAATACAATGAATACTTTTTAGCATATCATAAAAACTCAGAAGCATAAAGCAAAAACACTAATAAATTGACCATACGGAAATTAAAACTTCACTATAAGAGGAAAATAAAGCATATGGAATATATTTTAAAAAATAAAAATGCAATCTGGGAGATGACATTTGTGAGGCATATAACAAAGAGTTAATATTCAAAGAGTTCAAACAAATTATTTACGATTTTTTAAATATAGTACATGAACAGGCAATTACTCCCCCCAAAAAACTTTAAGATGGTCAGCATTGTAAAAAGACGTTCTTTCTAACTTATAAGCAAAGAAATGCAAATCAAAGCAATCATAGATTATACTAGCAGATTGTCAAAGATGAATTATATCAAAATTTGTTTTGAAAAAGAGTAGAAAAATCAGACACACATGAGTTGTTGATAAGAATTTCAGTTCATATACCCTTTCTAGAAATCATTTTGATAGACACCTAGAAAGAAAAAAGGAGAAGAGAAGAAAGGAAAAAGGAAGTGAAGGAAAGAGGGAGGGAGAGAGGGAGGGAAGAAAGAAAAAAGAAAGAAAAATATGTACCACTTTTTTTTTTATCCACTCAAGCTTCAAAAGGTAGCATGGTTGGTTCTGTGTTTTTGCTATTGTGAATAGAGCTGCAACAAACATACATGTGCAGGTATCTTTTTTGTAGAATGATTTGAGTTCCTCCAGTTATATTCCCAATAGGGGAATTGCTGGGTCATATGGAAGGTCAATTTCTAGTCCTTTCAGAAATCGCCATACTGTCTTCCAAAGAGGTTGCACTAGTTTGCATTCCTACCAGCAGTGTAGAAGCATTCCTTTTTCTCCACATCCTCGCAAGCATCTGCTGTTGTTTGTTTTATTAATGATGGCCATGCTTACTGGGGTTAGGGTATCTTAATATAGTTTTGATTTTCATTTCTCTGATGATTAGTGAGGCTGAGCACTTTTTATGTGCTGTTGACTGCCTGTATATCTTCTTTTGAGAAGTGGTACATATACACAATGGCATATTATGCAGCCATAAAGAAAAACAAACATATGGACTTCGCAACAACTTGGATGAATTTAGAATCAATCATACTAAGTGATCTATCACAGAAACAAAGAACAGAGTACCATATGTTCTCACTCATAAGCAGACCTTGAACAATTATCAGAATACTATAAGAAAGGGATTGTCTGTAGTGGGAAACTGCCAGGGGAGAAAGGGTGAGATTGGTAGTTGAGGGAAACTGCTAGGGGAGGGAGGGGCATACCTCATCAACAAGGGTACCTGCATAATCAAAGTTTGTATACCTAACCCTAAATTGTACCCAACATCTTTAAAATAAAAAAAAATTAAAAAAAAGAAAAGAGAGAAAAAGTAAAAATAAATGTTCTTTCAAACGTCAATAAATTATGGCATAAACTAGGCAATACCATGCATTCATTTAAAACTATAATGTGGAATGTTTTTCATGAATTAATGTTCAAAATTTGTATACATGTACTCATTATTGTTATTTTTAAGTATCTATATAAAGGACAGTTTTTATAGCATGATCCCAATTACATAAAATTGGATGCACAGGCACATGAGCCTATGCACATATAGGTATCTAAAAGAGTTTTTCGCTAGTATTCTAACAGTCATTATCTCTGATGTATACATTTTGTGTGATTATTTTTACATTAATCTTTATTCTTATTTAATAATTTGAATTTTTAAAATAATAAGCATCTCTCTGTTTTAAAGTAATAATAATACTTTTTAAACATGAGTCATTCAATCAGATGAGAGTTTAATAGTAATGTGGTAATTGATTCAAGTTAAGATCACATACAGAAAGTGACTTTATTTTTATTTATTTATTTTTGAGTTGGAGTCTCACTCCATTGCCCCGATGCTCCCGGCCACCACAGCTTCGACCTGCTAGGCTCCTGAGATCCTTCTGCCTCAGCCTTCCAAGTAGCCGGAACTACTGGCGTGCGCTACAACGCCTGGCTAATTTTTGATTTATTGTAGAGATGAGGGCTCGCCAAGTTACCCTGGAGGGTCTCGAACCCGCCAGCTCAGGCAATGCACTCACCTCGGCCTCCCAAAGCGGCTGGGATTACAGGCTGAGTCACCAAGCCCAGACTGAAAGTTACTTTAAAATGTCTTATTTAAACAATCTTTCTATAAGTTCAGTTTTTTTATTCCTTTTCCTCTTTACTTTGAAAATGACATAGAAACAGAAGCAGAGATAATTTGATAATACTCCAATTATAAGTCGCTTTTTATTTCCTTTTTAGTAGTTTTAGTAAATGGATTTCATTTTAAATCAGCATTATTTTGGATATTTAGAAAGAAACAAAAGAAAAGATAATGTTAGTATGCCATCAACATGTTTTAAGAATCCCCTAGTGTCCAAGCAAGTCATCAGTGTGGCACACAAAAGAAAGGAAAAAAATAGAAGGAATCAAGGCAACAAACACTGATTATGAATATGGATGAAAAACCATAAAAGATTCTAAAGGTAAGGTTGAAAACAGAAAACAATTTGAAAATTCAAAATCAAGAATTAAAGTATAGGATGGATTTGGAATAGTAGTACACAAGAACAGTTTAAATAAAACAACATTCATAGTCGATGCTTATTCATTCATCCTTCTGGTCTAAATCTGGTCAAATACCACCTCTAGGTGCAATATTTGGTGCTGAGAGTCACATTAAAATTAAATATTTATTTGTGCTTTAATACTATCTTATTTCAACTCTGACCAGATTTGCTTCCCTCAGGAAAAACTGTATGATGTTTAATCCTGTTCTCCCTAAGATTTAAGAAATAAGGAGATATTTTCATTTCTAATGTCAGTTCTAGGAGGCCAGCTGTCTTTACATTAATGACTATCCATGAGCATACCCACAAATATGGAGGTAATCTGGGTTATTTTCACTTTAAGGTAAGTTTAACCAGTGAGGCAGATAATGACTACCCTAAACAATATCAGACACACTTACTAAATAGCTACTTTATATGATAATGCAGTTCAAATGCCTAACACTTTCACCCAGCCACTCTAACTCTAGAAATTTCCACTAAGAAAATTTCGTGTAAGTCTAAAAACTTCTTTACAAATTCTAGTGCAACATTGTTTTTAACAGAAAAAAATAACATGAAAACATACTAAATACCCAAGCAATAAGAGGCCGGATAAATGAATTTGGATGGCTAGCGGTCATTAAAATCCGTTAAAGCTAACTCTCTATAAAATGGCAATTTTCAGAGCTAACTATAGAAATAGTGGCATCACTAGGGTGAAGAAATTCCACAGCTCCTTTATGAGTATACCCACGAAACAAAGAGCTGAGTACCATAAATTCTCACTCATAAGTGGACCTGGAACAACTACCATATTACTGTAGAAAAGGGATTGAAAGTAGCAGGAAACTGCGGGGAGAGGGGGGTGGGGAGTGGGGAGCTGGGATTGACAGTAGCCGGTATCCGCCTGGGGAAGGGGGGCATATCTCATCAATAAGGGTACCTGCAAAAGGAACATCTGTATACCTAACCCTGAATTGTACCCCAAAATTGCAAAATAAAAATTAAAAGAGGAAACAAAATATTTAGTAATCACAAACCAACACCTCTTCTGTTGCACAAAGGGAGGGTTGAATTGTATGTTAGTATTTATAACTGCTGCTTGAGCATTATTTTCCTGCTGCACATGATGGCTCAATTTATCTTTACTTCTCAAGTACTGCTGCTTTGTGTCTCCTTAGTTTAAAGTTACAATCTAAGATTACTTCCCAGGCCCATCTTTCCAGGTCAAAATGTATAATTAACCAGGGAAGTATCTCAGATTGGTTCATGTTTTAAAATGAGTTTGGGAGATATTTGGGTATATAGTAATATAGGAAAAACTGGATGTGTAATTCAATCTGTCATTTTGTGATGCCTGTTCATAAAGGGCATGTGTATGGAGCAGTCTTGACGTCGTTCCAAAGGGCTGTCATCACATTATCTAGGTCACACTACAAGCAATGCACTTAGAAATCATTCATTCCAAGATTTTGAATATGGACGGTTTTTTATCTGAAATTGATTATAATACTAAAAAATAAAGTAGAATTGCACATGCCACATTATTGGGCATGATCCAAAAAAAATTTTTTTTTTTCTCTAACAGGGAAAGGAACTAAGAAGCCTTAGTTAAGAATTCATAATTACTTTGAAAAGTCAGAGAATGATCTTGTTGATTGTGGCTGGCTTCTTTCTAAAGAACTAACTCTATCATAAACCTCTGCTAAAAAGTTTTGGGCCAATTATTTGGAATACAAATTTCCAGACAATCCAAATACTGACGGTAGTTTTGAATTTACTTAGTTTGGTTCAAGGTTCCAGTTTAACCTGTGCCACTTCTTGTTCAAGCAACTGGTCAGATTACAGTAGAACAGATTAGGAGGGATGCTTCAGTGAAGTACTGAGAGAGATCTGCCTAATTCCTGCAACTCTATGTCAACAACTGTTAAATTGCTAGTAGGGAAATATTTCAAGACTTGACTGATTTTAAACTTATTTAGAAGTAACAATATAGAAGCAGAATACATGGATTTGAATACAGCCTCTATGTGGCCCTTGAGAATCAATTCCCCTATCTGTGAAACTTAGATAAGGTCTACCTCAGAGAGCTATCATAAGAATTAAATGAAAATGTGCTGGATAAACCATGAAAACTACATCTATATTCATTATTTTTTCTTGTCACCCATCTTCTTAATATTAGGATTATATAGTTTTGACTACATTTACTTTTTTTTTTTTATTTGTTGTTTATAAGAGTTTACTTTTTAGAGCAGTTTTAAGTTCACAACAAAATTGAAAGGTACAGAGATTTCTCATATACCCTCAACCCCACACATGCATAACCTCTCCCACTATCCACAACTCCACCAGAGGGCACATCTGTTACAACTGACTAACCTACATCGGCACATTTTGCTCAAAGTCCATAGTTCACATTAGAGTTCACTCTTGGTGTTGCATATTCTTTGGGTTTAAACAAATAAGCCATGATATGTATCTACCATTATAGTATCATACAGAAGGTATGCCTTCTGAAGGACATCTTCTTTGCTTTTAAGTTTTGGTAATTATGAATAAAGCTGCTATAAAAATCCACATGCCGGTGTTTTTATGGATATAAGTTTGCAATTTCTTTAAGTAAATACCAAAGTGTATGATTGCTGGATCATGTGGTAAGAGTATGTTTAGCTTTGTAAGAAACTGTCCAACTGTCTTTAAAAATGGCTGTACCGTTTTGCATTCCCACCAGCAAAGAGCATTCCTTTTGCTCCACACTTTTGTCAGTATATAGTGTTGTCAGTGTTTCAGATTTTGGTCATCCTAATAGGTATGTAGTAGCATGTCATTTTGTTTTAATTTGTATTTTCCTGATGACCTATCTTATGGAGCATTTTTTCATATTTTTATTTGTCATTTGTTTGTCTTCTTTGGTGAGGTGTCCATTAAGATCTTTGGTTCATGTTTTAGTCAAGTTCCTTGTTTTCTTATTGTTAACTATTAACAGCTCTGTATATTTTGCATAGCATTTCTTTACACAACATGTCTTTTGTAAATATTTAATCTCAGTCTGTAGTTTATCTCATTCTCTTGACACTGTCTTTTGCAGCACCAAAATTTTTAATTTTAATGAAGTCCAGCTAGTCAACTACTTTTTTCCTGGATCATGCTTTGGTGTTTTATATAATGTCATCATCATGCCTAAAGTCATCTATGTTTTTCTTATACTTTTTGTAGAAGCTTTATAGTTTTGCATTTTACATTTAGGTCGATGTTCTATTTTTAGTTAGTTTTACGAAAGGTACAAAGTCTGTGTCTAGATTATCATTATTTTTTTCATGTGAATGTTCTGTTTTTCCAGCATCATTTGTTGAAAAGCGTATCTTTTCTTCATTATATTACTTTTGATCTTTTATTATAGATTAGTTGATTATACGCACAGAGGTCTATTTCTGGGATCTCTGCTCTGTTCCATTGATCTATTTGTCTACTCTTTCACCAATATTACATTGTCATGATTACTATTGCTTTATAGTAAGACTTGATACAACTACTTTTTACTCTTTTTTTATTAAAACAGTTAATTTTTGCCAAAAATTCTGGAGTTATCATAAAGGCAATGAAGTCTGTGGTATGTAAAACTTAACATAGAGTAGGTATGGTATTAATGGTCAAATATCAGCAGAACTATTGAAAACATCTCTTCTAGATCCATGTAACCTAATTCTTTTGCCTTTGCATATCATCATAAATAATATCACCAGACTTAATGACTTAAACAACAAACATTTTATTTGCTCATAATTCTATGGTTCAATATTCTTAACAAGACGCACCTGAGTAGTTCTTCTGCTCCAGGTAGTGTTGACTGAGGCCATTCACTTGGCTGCATTCAGTTGGTGAGTGGATGAGGCTAAAAGTTCAAGTCTTCACTCACATGTCTGGTGTCCCAGTGCACCTCTATATGCCTCTTTCTCCCTCCAAGTAAATAGCTTGATAATACTCATAGCATTACAGAGTCAAGAATATCAGAAAACTACGGTAGAAATCTGTAGTAACCTAGGTAACTACTGGCTACCAAGAGGAAATAATCTAAGAAGGAGATGTCAATCTCTCAAATGTTTTATAGCAACCTCTTTTCCATGTTCTATTGATTAAAATCAATTACAGGGCCAGTTCAAATTCATGAAAAGGGTCTATATACATCACCCCTTGATAAAAGGTACAGCAAAGAATTTGCAGCCATCTGTAACCCACCATAGTCATCTCTCCTACAGATGCTGTAGTGCAATCGTGGTGCTTCTTTTGAGTCAATCTCATCATTATAAGTTATATGATATAGTGGTTTGGAGTGGAATTACCCCACAGTGGGTTTTGCCCCCCAAAAAAATTCCAATAAAAGCCTGCTCATTCCTGTTTACAGATACTCTGAACACAATATTCTACTTTGCCCAAAGAATATCACTTTTTGAGTTCTAGACTCCAAAGACAAGCAGTAATTCAGAAAGAGAAACCAGACTGAACGGGTAATAATATTTGATATGGAAGATGAGTATACTGCGAAAGGTGAAGAATGTCAAGGTCAAATTTTATGTGTCTAGCCTTCTGTAGCAAACAGACATAGCTGATAACTAAGATGATACCTGAAGACCCAATTATCCTACTAAAATGAAAGCAATTTTCTTGAGCCAAAGGGAAATGTTTTGCCAATGTGGAAGAAGTGAAACAAAATGTGAACCTCCAATTTTACAATCCATAAAAGTCTGATGTCCTCATAGAGGTGACTGGAACTCCTAAGAGCCTTCCATTTTTCTTCATATTCCTCCTTTGCATCCCTCTCTGCTCCTGCTGTCTCTGCTGTACCTCATGCCAACCTGGTACACATACACACTCACGCACACACACACATGTATTCACAGCCTGTACAAATTTTCATAAAGGAGATCAGGAAGAGTTTATGTTTTAATGTTTTATTGAGAACTTCAAGCATCTCTTTTCTTAAAATATCTATTGACCTTCTCACCAATCACTATGAAATTTCCCTGGGCTCTCAATTCATCTCAGTTTTTCCCTATCTTCTTGACTTCTCCTTTCTTCATTCTTAGTTTTGCTTTAATTTCCTTCTCTCTTTTCACTTTCCTCCTCCTTTTCAGGAGAGAAATAACACAATAGTTTTCTACATTGGAAATACAAGGGGGCAAAAAAATGGAGTTATATTTTGGAGGACAGGCCTCTTGTAGTACAGGCTTCGCTGCTAGGTAAGAGGAACCCATGAGCATCAGTGTACCAGTTAGCATTATGAGAGGTTGTATTCAGCTCCATTAAAAAATTTTTCAGAGATTCTTTCAATGTGTTCACCCATTTCATAATGGGTGGTTCAGGATTGCACCTGCCCACACCACACTGATTATTCAGCAGTTTTTGACCCAAAACAGCATAATTCCCATGCCCCACCCTCCTTATTCACCGGATCTTGCCCCAAGCAACTTGTATCTATTACCTGGGATGAAACAAGTCCTCAAAGAGAAACAGTTAACTGATAGAGAAGAGGTGAAACAAAAAACAGTAGAAGCACTGTTTTCTTCAAATCTGAAGATCAAAGTGGCATCAAATCTGATGGGTTCAAAAACTGTTTGAGAAGTGGAAAAATCATATTTTTTTAAAAAATAAGAATTCCTTTTATTTTTCTAGATTGATGAGATCTTTAAAAATACTTGAATCCAATTTCAAATGAAGACAAACACTACATCTTTGAAATATATTGACATGCCCAATGAAACCATTGTAAGTCTTCAAAACAGCCTGCCGTATATTCTCTATTCATATTAGGAAGAAGCATCTTGATAGGTTTATTTGCATCAAATGGGTAGTACTTTAAAGGTGACTGAAGTTTAAGCATGTAGGAATAAATATGTAATGTTTTATAAATAAATTCTGGTTTTTTGGGAGTTTCTCCTGATATATGTGATTTCTCCCATACTGAGGTCTTGATAGCAACTGATGCCTAGGTTCCTGGCAGGTGGAAAAAGGACAGCCAAGGATTTCATCTAAACAAAAATGTTTCTCCTTTGAAATTCTGATGCAGATATCCAAAGTTGATGATTTAATGGAAGGGTGAGATATCATACATTCATGCGTGGCCATACTGAGTTTCAGTTATTTTTAAGACATCTAAATTGATAGACCAAATATGAAGATTTGGAGCACTAGAAATATTTGAAAATTTGTAACATTGAAGCCCAACTAAAAACCACCATCCTACAGAAGTTTTAAATTACTTCTGACTCTTTCTTCCAATTTGGAGGGAGAAATTGAATCCAAATTGCAAATACTGATAACTCAGGTGAAGTACAAGGGGCTCACAGAGTTTTTCTTCTTATTTATTGCTTTCGGTCTCATGAAAGGACAAAAGCTTGAAGAAGAAATGGTACAGCAGGATATCCCCTCACTGAGATGCTGCTCAGTTTTTGTGGCAGATATCAAAGGCTCTCTTCTCTTCCAGGTTCATATTCTTATCAAAAATGTCACTTAAGTCTCTATGTGGTTCCACAGAAAGTGACAGAGACAATGACAGACTTGGTGACTTGCCCTTTACTTGGCATCATATTACAAAAAGAAAATCCATTATTCTCTTAGCGGTATGCTACGAAGAGGGTGATCTTAATTAAACTTTAGAATGTCAAGCATTACTGTGGAGAAGGGTCAGGCTATAGGGAAAGGAAATGAGTCGGGTTTTTTAGTCACTAAGCAGCAAGTTGATAGCCCTTCTCTTAGAAAAGATTGTTTTAAAATACATAAGTTCATCTTATATATAAAGCCACCGTCATTTCTCCATCCACCAACCAAAGTACATTCATCTGTACCTGCCTTCAAGGCACACTGAACAACTCTTGGGGCCTCACATAAGCATTTGTGAAAAGGAAGATCTAGAAACAGTGCTTCGAATCTCATTTAGAGTCTGACAGTCACCAATGGTATTCTCTTTATCATTTTTCAGGCATCCAAACCCATTTGTTTTAGAAATGAGGCAGAATATTTAAATAATAGTACTCACTGCTAATCAAGACTCAAGATACTAGTAAGCTGCTACTTTTAAGGTCAGCGATGAAGAAAAACCAAAGCATAATGACTTCCAAATACTGATTCAAGAAGCTTCTGGTCAAGCCATTTATTCTTCCACCCTCCACCTATGTTTTGCCTTAACTAAGAATCCACCTTTTCCTGGAAGCCTTCTGTGGCTCCAGACATGAGCTGCCCTCTAATATACTTTTCTATCACCCTAGATATGTGCCCAAAAAAGCTTCTATTATACCTACTGTAGTTTCTCATTTACATATCTGTTTCCTCCACTAGACATTCTCTTCCAAAATAAGGATTCCGCATCCTCTACCACTGAATCCCCAGTGGCATAGTGTCTAGCACAGGTGAGTTGTGCGATGTTTCTTAGACTAATAAGCATGTTTCAGTGGCATAATCTCATTAGATCTTGACTACAGACTTGTGAAGGAGGTGAAGACACTGACAGAGTGACTCAGGAACTTGCTTCATGGCTAAACTGTGACCAGAGCTTCTGACCTGTGACACGCTGACTTTTTCTCTTTGTTGCAAAGTGTAATCTAATTTCGATCCTGCATTTACTTGCTTTGCGTTCTGTGCTATGAAATAACAAAGCTCGGGACTTTCAAAATCGTAGGAAGTTGGAGTAAAAAGGATCCTAAGGGACTGTTTTGCCCTACTACAACTCCAGCATTTTATACAAAGAAAACCAATTCAGAGAAAAGTGGCTTGAGGCAGATCCTGGCCGAGAACTCAGGCCTATTGGTGTCTCTCCATTTCTTGCCTTGGGAAAGGCACAATAGGATGGTGCTGGATTGATAAATGCATCTTTTTTTTTTGTGGCCATATTTGAGCCTTCATCTCAGTCCTATTAATGGTATGCAAACAAGTGAATTTGAAAAAAGAACATAATTTTCCATTCATCTTTCCATTCTGGTTCCACATGCCACAAATGAAGACCATTTGGTGGGGGCTGAAGAGGTGAGAACAGATCCACAACGTGCAGTTCTGCATCACCGCTCAGCAGGGCTGTCAGTAATATCTTACTTAACATACTGTCACAGAATTTTCCTTCAGTGTCACCTCGGTCGCTACTGTAACACTCCATAAGAAATAATGCCATCTGTTAAAATACACAAGGCAGGGAAACGCAGCTGCTGTCATCGCACAAAGATGGAATTAGCCAACACTAAGCAATTACTTTCCTTTTAAACTTCACAATTAAAATTTTAGTCTTGCTTTATTTGTATCACAAAAGTCACCACAACACTGTGCCTGTTGAAGTAACAACACCGCTCTCTTGATGAAAACATAGAGGAGGAAGAGTTTAGCTGGGGATAATGGTAATTGTTACTCTGTTGCCTTTTTTATAAATATTTTTAAAATTCCATTGGGCGGTGTTAATTATAGGTAGCAGTACTAAGAATAATGCATTTGCTTATAGCGCTCACATTTTGGCTTTCCTAGTACTCAATTAAAGAAAAAAAATCACAAAATGAGTTGTTGGAAGGATCATTATACTATATAACCAAGATCTTTTTTTTTTCCTCTCTCTCTCCCTCCTTGGTAGTAGAAGATTTAATGGAGAAGGAAGGACCCAGCTCCCAAGGAGACAGGTTTCTAATTTGAACAGAAATGAAATTCTGCCTCTCAGCTTTTATTCCATTCACTGGAAGGGAGCAGATTGCTGGCTAAATAACAGAAGGGTGGACCTATTCAGAGCTTAACTGCTTCAAAAAGCTGTAAGAGATCAACAATTGCATTGGCCATACTCCATTATGAGGGTGTCAGCAAGCTGGTGTTTCTGTCTTTGATGCATTTTTTAGCATGGGAATTATATGCTATATTTTCTGGAAGCAGAGAAATAGGCAAAACCTGTTTGAACAGTTTTCCTAGTGGGAAAAGTTATCTTGCAGGGAAGAACAAAACCGATGACTTTAATGAAGGGTTAAATTCCCAGATTTTCTCCAATTTCTGATGTGTTTATGAATATAAATCACACAACAAGACCACATGCCAATGATGCCATGAGCTTGGAAATACCTAAATATTTGTTATTTGACTCTTTTAAGACAAAAGTTCTCAAATATTCACCCTTCTCATAGTGTCTTTAATAACTCTTTAACTTGCAATCGTGTTCCCATCTAGAATAAGATATTTGTTTTTAATGACTTTTCATAGTTGCCTGGTTCATAGAGAGACTGGTCCATGTACAAATTCATAGATAGAATGGCTTTCAAACCACATGAAAGCCACTGCACTCCAGTCTGGGTGACAGAGTGAGACTCCAACTCAAAAAAAAAAAAAGATCCTTGAAATACAAAGGGCCTTATTCAGAAATAAATAGCAATCTGTAAACATAATTCACAATCAAGGCTCTGAAAGTCACAAAAACACGTAGATGCACTTTAGAATAAGTTCATTTTAAACTCTGCAATCAACATACAGGCCTCTATAGAAAAACTGCTTATTAAATGCCATATACTTATAACTTTAATCACAAAATATCATATAAAATTTATTGCTTGAAGTCTGTATAGAGCTTGGCATCCCAAACACTGAAATCCTCTTCAGGGCTAAGACCATGTCTTACCTTTTTGGATACCCCATCAGATATAACACAGTGTCATCAGTAAGATATGTTCAACTTTTATGGACTAATTAGCTCAACATTTATGGACTTTAAAGCCAAGGGTGTTTCTCTTTTGAAATTATATGTTATTTTGAAATTATATGCATTAGTTATTACATATCCCATTTGGGGTAGGGCAGAAAGAAGGTAGCTAACAAAATTATTCTCACAAACAAAACTTGGACAAATTCATTGCTCACACATAGGAATTTTGCCTGGCTCTATGGACCAAAATTTTGACAAATACAATGACATATGATGTATTAGTATATGAAGAAAACTCAATTTTACCACAGACTGTAAGACTCTTAAGATCCTTGAAATAGCCGGGCTCGGTGGCTCAGCCTGTAATCCCCTTTGGGAGGCTGAGGTGAATGGATTGCCTGAACCCGCAAGTTCGAGACCCGCCTGGGCAACTTGGCGAGACCTCATCTCTACAATAAATCAAAATGAGCCATGTATGGTAGCGCACGCCTGTAGGTCCAGCTACCCCAAAGGCTGAGGCGGAAGGATCGCCGGAGCCCAGCAGGTCGAGGCTGCCATAGCCGGGAAGGCCACTGCACTCCAGTCTGGGTGACAGAGTGAGACTCCAACTCAAAAAAAAAAAAAAGATCCTTGAAATACAAAGGGCCTTATTCAGAAATAAATAGCAATCTGTAAACATAATTCACAATCAAGGCTCTGAAAGTCACAAAATAGCAATCACTGATGACATCTCTGATTACTAAGTGAATTGGGCACTACCAGCAGTCTAGCAAAGACCAAACAGATAGAGGAAGCCCCTGGGCCATGTTCGTATGCATTTTACACCATAAGACGCATGTTCAGACAGTCTTTTGTTCTAAAAGATGCTGTTTCTGTATGTAGAATGATTTATGCCAGTCTTTTCTATTGCAGTCATATGTATAGTTTAACATGAATAGCAAGCATTAATAATGATCTCCTTTGTGTCTTACCTGGCCAGGAAAATATCTAAAACCAACTTTCAGTTACCATGTTGAGATCCTGTATTATAGTATCCTTTTTTTTCCCCCTTTCTTTTCTAAGCTATGCTTAAAAGGATGTACAGCAAAGATGAAAGTACATACTCAAGAAGCTAAAAAGAAAGCAAAGATTATTTTTCCCCATGCAATATATAAGAAGGGATCTTAGGGGTCTCAGAGAGAAAAACATACACACAATCTGTTCAAACCATTCCATTTCTCATGAAATTTCCCACTTGCCCATGTCTTACTAGTTCTTCATTTTTTAACAGTCCCTTGACTTTCCTGCCATCCTCCTGTTGTTCTCTTTTGGGTCCCATAGACTCACTATGTATCCACACCAAGACTCAAGTTCTCACAGACATTTAGCATAATCATTTCACATAACATATGAACATTGCTCAAAGTAGCACATGGAGAATAAACATATATAAACCTTTTTCCTCTTGATTAAAAGCAATAAATAAAAGAAACCTCTAAATGTAGATGAAATGAAATAAAATCTTGCCTGCTTTACAGTTTAGATTTCCTCAACTATAATTGCTATTCTTTTCCATTCCAACTATCTTCCTTAAGAATGGGCAGCTTTATGTAAGTTTGAAAAGTAGAAAAGAATGTGCTTAAATGTGAGTGGAAAGGATTCAAGACTAGTTTTAATTCTGACTCTGTACCCAGGTGTGATATGAAATGGTAAATAAGAAAGAATTAGACTTTAGTGTTAACTGGAGTCTTACCTACCCCTACACACACACATACCAGATGGTTCCATGGCAGTCAGGAGGTTTGAAATGAAGTAATCATTTCTTCTGCAGCTGGAATACACAGCATTACCCAGTTAAATAAGATGCTCATTCATTCAGATGGATTCCATATAAATGGATTTGATCTCGTAAAACATGCAGTTTTTCTTTCTTCAAAATTTCACCCCATCCCAGCCAAATCACTTTCAATACTAAATTTAGTTATATGCCACTTGAATATGCATAGGACAATTTTTATGTTACTCCTTAATATTTATGTTGCTTGTTAAGTTAGAATTGAAAATTAATATGTTATCAAGTGTTTGTCCCACACTATCTTACAGTAGAGCAGCCAGTTTATCAGGGGCTATGTGAAGGTTTTCATAAATTTCAGTTCCATAAATTCTGTAATCAATTGCTCCAGGAGCTTTTCAGTGTTTAAGCAATCCCCTTCCAAATTTTTCTCAATTTGACTTGTTCTATAAATGTACTTGGCTTTGTCCTGTGCACACAATGATCATAACCATATTGATGTAATGTTTTAAATTTCTTATTAAATGATTTAGCCACAGAAAACTGTTATCTGTGTAGGCTCATTTGTTCTGTCTGAGATTCCTGAAAGAAAACAAAACAAGGCTATAACTTAATTCATACATGATTCTTTCCAACTAATTGTTCCATGTGTAAATATATTGGAGTACCTTGTAACTTAGGTAAGCAAACAATATCTTCACCCTAAAAACGCAGAATAAAAATGGAGTGTCTGTGGTAGAGGATTTCCAAATCTTCTGATCCCACCGATGTTGTTCATTTAACAGTATGAAACTGAATTAATAAGAATATAAGCAGGGTTCCTGGGGTAAGTAATTTCCATTTCTTTCACTGCCTAGAAACCATCCTTAGGTACCGCCTAAATATTCATGCCTAGGAAAATAGGAAATAAAATGAATTAAGAGGATCATCTCTCACCCAATATTCCCTCCTGAAAAAGAAAGCATGAGAAGAAAAAGGAAATCATGGTGAGAGAAAAGAAATAAGAATAATAACCATTTCATAATTTATATTTCATCTATTTTGGGATGACTTTATTTAGGATTTATAGATAAGCTTGGTTTGTGGAAAAATTATGCACATCATAGTATCAGTGCTCATTAAAAGCTTCAGGAAATATTGAAAGGCAAACTCCATGTGATTAACATCGCATGTTACCTAGTCAAAACTTTATGCTAAAAAAAAACGAATTAAAATTTAAATTATAATGGTTGTGCTCCATTATGCACATCAACAAGAGAAGTTCAATAAAATATCACATTAAAATATACAATTTGTGCCATAACATGCACTGAGACACGATACAAGTCAAGTAATACCTTGGTCAAAGCACATATGCCAAATTTTCAATCTGTTCCCATGTAGAATTGCACAAATCCGTTATAGTTTAGACAACTAAAATAAAAATGACTTTCTCCTCACCCTCTGTTATGGACTGAATTGTAACCCTCTCTCCCTCAAAAAAAACATATGTTGAAGTCCTGACCCCAATGTAACTGTATTTGGAGATAGGGCCATTAGGATGAAATCAAAGTTATTAAAGACATAAGGGTGGGGCTACAATCTGATAGAATTAAGCTCCTTGTATGAAGAGAAAGAGATACTAGATGTCTATGCATGGAGAAGAGAGGCTATGTAAGGACAAAGAAAGAAAGACAACTGACAACAAGACAGGAAGAGAAGCCTCATGAGAAATCAACCCAACCCTATCAGCACCTTGATCTTGGATACCTAGCCTCCCAGTCTGTGGTATTTTGTTCTGGCAACCCGAGCAGACAAATATACTCTTGTTACATCAGACTTGAATTTTGAAGAAGCACTGATATAAGTTTCTTAAGCAGAAGCCATTAGCCTTCATCAGATTTACAAAATAAAAAAAAAGAAACCATTAGGCATAGGGTTTATTAATACAAAAAAAATTTATCAATGCTCAGCATTGGAAATATAGTCATGAATGAGGATATAGTCATGAACAAAACAGAGAATGACTTGCTGTCATAGAGATTGCATTCTAGTGAGAGCAGGAAAAAATTAATGTGCAAACAAATTAATGAATAAAATAATTTTATTAGAGGTAGAGTCATGTGAAAAATAAAATAAGACAATGTGATAGAGAGTGACTAAGGGTGGAGGCAGATGATAGAAGATCTCTCTAGAAAGGTAGCATCTGAACTAAGACAAGAATGAAGAGATGAAACCAGTCATAGCAATAAGGGAGAAGATCCCTCTGGGCAGAGGGAATGTCAAAGGAAATGACTCTAAGGCAGGCACATGCTTTCTGAGAATCAGAAAGTGCATGAGTATTATTGGAGAGTTGCATGCAAGAGGGAGAGCTACCAGCAAAGGATCAGGGAGATAGAAAGGAGCCATACCATGTAAGGCCAAAGTAACTAGGAACTCATTGTCAAATACAAAGCACTGGAAGCTACCGGAGGATTAAAAAAATGGAGACTATGACAAGCTCTGATTTATATTTTTAAATATCACTTTAGCTACTAGAAGATGAATGATAAGAAAAGCAATCGTGTATGCTGGTAGGCCAGTTAGATGGCAAATGTAATAGATTAGGGGAAAGTGATGGTGGCTTGACATTAAGGCAGATGGGTGTAAAAGTTGATTTGGTGTAACAGATCCAGATTCCAAATTTTGGAGGTAGAGTCAGCAAGCATTCTGATAGTGGCATAGGTTGAGGGAAAAAAAATAAATCAGGAATTACTGTTTAGATTCCAAGATTAAGAGATAAAGCAGGTAGTAATTGACTTATATGTCTTGTTTGATGTGCATCTCCACAACATCAGGCTTGGCTCATAGAAAGTATTCAGTCAATATTTATGAAGGGAAGAGAAAAGAAAAGACAAACCAGAAAAGATGAGAGGGGAGGGATAGAAGAAGGAAGGAAGGAAAGCAGAAAGAAAAGGAAGAGGGAGTGAGGTCTCCACTAAAACTTTACCCAAAAGAAAACACGTCTGGGTCTCCACCACACAGTCTTTCAACATGACAAAGTCATTGATCACTTCACTATAGTGGGCAAAGCCACACAGAGGACTGATGTTTTTGTCAGACAGGTCATAAATAGTGGAGGTATTGTTCTTGATCAATTTACCATCCTTGGTAAAGTAGCCCTGGTTAATCTTATATATCTTCTTGCTGATCTCTGTGTAGTGGAGGATAGTCATTTGGTCCAGCCCATTCCACAGGGAAGGTCATACAGGCAAGATGCCATGTCCCAATACAGGCAACCTTATGCAGCCCTTGGTGGGTCTTGTGAGTCAGCTTCTTGGTATGCCAACGACTGATGACCCCTTTGTCACCTTTTCCCTCAGTTACCCCAATGATGTCTATCATCTTTTCCTGCCCAAACACTTGGTTCACAGGGACTCGCTGCTCTAGCCTCTCCCAGGCCCAGTCCAGTGTCTCAGTCACAGTGTCTCAATTCACCTGGATGTCCATCAGGTGGCCTTCATCTGGCACAAAGGAAGGAGATGCATCTTGGTGTGAGTGATGATACAGATGACCTAGCAGTACTTTTTCATGCTGCTGAAGTCCTTCTCCAGCTGCTTCTTGTCATCCTCATCCTGCCATTTCTTGTAGTACTTGGTGAAGGCCTTCTTCTTGGATTTATGCCAGCTTTTACAGAAGCACTTTTTGCACTCATCACTGATGTGCTCAGCAAAGATGGTCTTGAAAGTTTGAAGGCCATGTGGGGTTTCCACACAACCCACGATGCCTACATGTGGCATCTACACAGTGGTCACGGCCTCTACAACTTCCTTTGTGTTCACCTTAGATACTGGCCTGTCAACTTCCCACAAAATATGGGTCATGCCAGCCTTGTATCCTAGGAAAACTGTGAGGTGGACAGGCTTGGAAAAGTTATCCTTGAGGAATCTCTTCATCATCCATGATGCCTGCTGCTGTGCTTCTGAGACAGGAAGCCCAGGGACCAGCGTCTGGGAGCAGAGAACTTCTGTTAGACTTGCTACCTTAAAGTCCCGCTGGTAGAGCTGTCTCTACTTTTTATCAGCATTGTCAAGGTAACTGTCACTCTGTTGGCAGATGATTTTATGACTGACTGTATCCAAGTTTACTTTCTGAATGTCTCTGGGTAGAATGAAGCAGTCATTTCACAAAATACTGTCTAATATGGTAAGGACCTACAACTATGTTTAAAAACACAGCAAAATAAATACACTCTGTACAATTACTTTTCTTCGCACCATGAAAACAGAATTTATTTTAAATTGACTGATATATTCCCATCTTAAGTACCTACTTTTCCAATTAGTATGGGAAGATATTGGAAAATCTATTACTTTGACAATGCATATTTTGTTCACAGTTATTGATTAGCAGGAGGGGCCAGGGCAGTCTGTTGAGATTGGTGGACCAAGAGCAAAGGCTCCAAAGTACAAGAGTAGGAATAGTAAAAAAAATCACTGCAAAGCGTCTGAAACAATATGACTTTCTTTTGCAGCATAGCAAGATTAACCTGTCACACACAATAACACCACCTGTTATGCTAGGGAGAGGAACATGATTTTTGCTTGCCCTTAGAAAGCTGGATGAAAAAGATAAGACTTAAAAAACAAGGCAGTCTGGAAATGTGGGGTTATTTGTAAGAAATGTTTCGTATTCTCAATTCAGCAACAAAGGCAACATGGGTTGCAATTAGAGTTTTAGTCGGCAGAATACAAAAAAGAAAGATAAATGATAGAAGGGGGTGTAAGAAAAGCAGTTTTAATAAAGTGAGAAAGAAGGAAAGGAAATTGAGAAGGGGCAGCTTCCTCTCAACCTCGCCTTCTATCACATTCCAGAGACAGAGGAAGTCAATTATGTACCACAGCATCACCTCATGCAGTTTCATTCCCTGACTGACCTTCTTTGAACACACTTCCCTGCAGGATGTCTTGACAAGTTGCTCTGCACATCAGCAGAGAAAACTTTCACTACCTGTAGATCTAGAGAAGCTCATTAAAAACACGCCGAGTGTGGCATGGGGCTGTAAATTACTTTAAAACACTCAGATTTTTATCTTCTCTCTCAAGTTGTACAGATCAGTTATTAAGCTTTGTCACAGAAAAGTGGATAATAATATCTGTTAATACAGCACAACTTTATCAAACTGTCAGTCATCATATACCACAAAGAAAACAGGTTTTACAACCATGCTAAACCGAGTCTTGTCACAAAAGAAAGGAAAAGGAAGAAATGGAAGGAGGAAGAGAAGAAGGGAGGGAGGGAAGGAAGGAGGAAGAGGAGAGAGGGAGGGAAGGAGGGAGGGAGGGAGAGAGGGAGAGAGCAAGGGAGGAAGGAAGGAAAGAAGGAAGGAAGGAAGGATTAATTTTTAAAAACTATTTACAGGTTAAATAAAGAAAATTGTAATAGCAATTAATAAACTAATATTTGTGGCACTAATTATCATCTCCTAGAGGGCCCAAGTATGTATTTATATCAGTTAAAGGCTGCCTGATGTGACAAGAAAATACCCACATTTCTTACATCAAAAGGGTTTCTTTCCTGTTTCTCTTCCTCACTTGGTGTAGTGAACACATGAGAGCACATGAAAGAAGGTAGAATAATTCATTACTTTGTCTCCTACTGCTTTGAGTGTTCAACATTTTTTGAATAAATACAAAGTCATAAATTAGCTTGTAGCAAAACAGAATTAATTGAATGTCTTAAGTAGGATCATCAAACTAAAGTTTGAGTCAATTTATCTGCCTAAGATTTTACTAATGTAGCTTCCGCTCATTAGGCCAAAAGTTGATGCTAGAGATGGGACATTTTTAGGCAAAGAAAGGGAAAATAGAAGATAAAAAAATTCTGACATCCTCTGTTTTTCCAAGAGAACTTCTTGATGACTATCTAATGTGTACTGTAGATCATAAAATGACTGTCCTTCTAACAGTAATCTATGCCTAAAAAACTGAAGATGTTTTCATAGAATCTGAAGATATTTATGTACATACTGACACTCAGAAAGTTCTGCCCTTTATTCCCTCAAAGGTCTTTGGCAGAAAACATCTTAGAAACACTGCATGAAACAGCAATTTTGTGTGTTTGTGCATCTATGTGTGGTGTATGGTACAGCAATGCATGCACACACATATATAAATATATTTATATATGATTATATATAGCTATATATTGTTTTCCCATATATATGGAAAAGCAAAGTATATTCTACATATGTGTATTATACATAAATGTAAATATTATTCTGATCATCTTCTTGGAATGAATTTTTCAGGCATCAAAGTGAAACAAAAAATCATTGTACACAGCAAGAAATAAAACAGTAACAAGATCATGGGAAGGAGACTTTCCCTGCATTTCCAGTAATGGAATCAATAATAATCTGTATTTTTTAGCAAAAAGTCTTCCCCACAGGAGAACTTATGACAGTCAATGAGTATTCTGCCTGACCCAGGTCAGACAACAATGGCACAAATGCCCAGTTCTGCTCTTTCCCTGTTTTGTTAAGTGGTCTGTTAACTTATGGACAAGATAACAAGATGTTGGAACTCCTTACACAACTGCTTGTAATAAGTAACAATAAATTAAGAAAAAACTAAATGTCAGACTAAGGATTACCTAATATTAGTTGGGTCCGAAGACACCAAGTTTATGAGCAGATATTTCATTTCATTCATTCAAATATTAAAGAATTCTTACAAATAGAGCACATCATCAAAACTGTAAAATAACCAGAAGTAAGTGAAAGCCTGGCAAATTTTTTAAAAATGAAGTCGTTTACTAAATGTAACCATGTTCAAGTAATGAAACCTCTAAGCTTCAATGTCCTCCTCTGTAAAATCCAGAGAATTATAACATTCATAATATATATCCACTATAAGAATTAACATAGATGATGTATTTAAATCACTTAACACAATGTCTGGCGTATAATAAGTACCTGATATATGTCAACGCAGTATTTTTATTATTCACTAGATAATTTCTCAACCTTCATTTCACATAGCTTTTTATAACACCCTATGGTGATATAACACATACGTACACAAATTAAGATATTCTTCATCATGTTTTTAGAAACTTTACTGGTTTTAAAAATCAAGTTTAAAAAGCAAAACTAAATACTTTTCATTTCTCTTATGCAGGTGCTAAAAATCCAATAGCTGAAGCCACTTCATATACCAGAGACCTGTGACACGTCTAACTTCACACTGCATATACTGTATATGCGCACTGCCTATACATGTCCATAAAGTTAACATGTTTAATTTTGTGGTGGCACTCAAAGAGAAACTGTATACATGTATAAATTTCTATTTGAAAGAAAATATATCATCCGTAAGTATGGAATATTATGTACAATTATCCCTTTTTATTTTACTGTACTACCCCTTTAAAACTAATGTTTCCATAATTTTCATATTTTCAGTTGAGTTGAAATTATAATTAATGTAAATTTCTAAAGTTTATACCCTTGTAAGGGAGTGTTGCTATTTGCCGGAATTAGAGATGACCTTGCCCAAATGGGGAAAACAAAAGATTGTTTATTTTGGGTGAATTTACATTTACAGCCAGTTAAATATTTCTCTGGTGCCTCTGATCCTCCTCTCTGGTACTATGAGAAGGCAACTTTGGTTAGTTGCTCCCACTCACATCCGAGCAGAGCTGCAATAACAGCAAATGGTCCTTGGAAATCACAGTCACATTAGGCTGCTGTTCAAATAGCTTTTAGGGCTGTGATAATAGGAGGCATTCCTAATAACTGGTGACTCTATGAGACCCTGCCCAGAAGGCCTCCAAATGGCAGCACACAATTTAAATTTTAATCTGGAAACAGCGGAAATGATGAGATTCCAGCTGGGGACCTTCTGGTCTGAGGGCCGGTGTTCAGCCTCCCCATTAGATGCCCCAAAGCTTCATTTGAGTTGATGAGTGGATGCCTGTACTCGTTTTACTCTTTTCCACTGCATACCCATCTCCCACCTGATTCTCTAGAACCTCAGGATGTTGTTTCTTTGCTTCCACAGAGGCTGTCTTGGAGCTGATTGAACATTCCCATGTTGCTGTGATCCAACCAAGCGCATTTGTGCTTGACATAGTGGAATGATATTGTTATCGTTCTGACAAATGACAACTTTCTGAACTTTTTTCCTTCCATGTGCTAAGTGGTTTTGGGGACATACTTACCCACTTTAAGCATCAAATGAAAGCTGGCAGATGCATGCAATGGGCAGGAGGAAAGTACTTTATTTTTTTCTATAATAAGCAATAGCCTTTAGGATAATAACTCAACACAAGCTAAATAGCTAAAGGGACCACTGGTGGGACCCTGTCAGCATGGAGAGGAACAGCTGGCCATGTTAGAAATCATTGCATGTCATTACTTGGGAAGTCCACTCCCAATTCTACTACCAACTTGTATTTCCTGAGTGTTTAGGCAGTAACATACAACAGATGAGAAAGTATCATAACAGGACATCAGAGGCAGAACTCTAGATTTTAATGTTTGGCAATGCCAAATTTGGTTTCCAATGAGCAGGAAAGAAAAAAAAAATCTTACTGGCTGAAATACAGTTGGGAAGAAAAATTCAAAGACTCCTCCAATATTTCTTTCATATCTCTAAGTTAATTTTAATAGAAAACTTTTTATTCCTGATGAATTTTAGTGACTCCCAAGAATGGTGATTCAAATGTCTTCGGAGTTGGGAGTATGAATCCAATGAAAGGATAAATATTAATACCCGGATGTGAGGAATACTTAAGAGTGCAAACACAGCTGCTTCCACTGGGTTCCATTAGGAAACTTATTTCAGTACCCCAATACCCTCAGAAGCAGACTTAGAAAGTTGTTTTCATTTTTTTTAACCACACACAGGAGCAAATTTCTGCAAGGTGGAAATGGGAATAAAAACCAGTGTTTTGGAATTTTTTCTTTGCAGATAGTCATCAAATGAGGTGCAATATTTGCTAACAGAGGGTAATTTGAATTATCCACGGATAGTTCAAGAACACAAAGAGTTCATTACCCAGATATCTCTATTTAAAATAGATTTGCTTTTGTTCGTCAGTGCAGTTCACATGGCTGGGAAATGGCAAAATGCCAGAATGAAACTGCTCCTAATTTTCAGAGGAGGCCACCAGCTAATTACACAGACTGCAGGTGTGAAGAGAGAAGCTCAAAGTAATCAATAGCAGTAATTAATCTGCTAGACTGGAGCTAAAGAGCTAACAGCTGGACATCAGAAATGGACACATGCAACAAGATCAGCAATAATTACCTCTTTAAATATTGAATTTCCATGGCAACAATTAGGCATATAAATAAAGGCTGGAAACCAAGGCTTTGAGGCATGACAATGCATGGCAAACACAACATTCCCTAAATCAACACTTTTAATAAAACACCGACAATATGCTTGGGCTGGGTCGACCAATTTTCAGAGTTGGAAGAAACTGAATGTAGCCCCTCCAGCCTGTTTTCTTGGCAGCTTGTCACTGGCTATCTGATCTCTGAGGCACAAAGATAGCCTTAGAAGTTTGCTTTGGGCGATACAGCAATGACTTCCCTAATACAGCAGAGCTACCAGCTGTAAGACACAATTCCACTCAACTGTAAAATACGTTCCTTCTTTAAAAATTATGAACTCTATAAGTAACATTCCTAACTAAAATGCTGGAACCATCCATCTTGAAGAGAGAGCAGTTAGTATTTTGAGAGTCTTTTCAAGAACAATATGACAAACACGAGACCCAGACATTGAGGCTTCTATAACATTCTTTACTTTGTGGAAAGAATAAAGAAAACTTTTTGTTAGAGAATTTTGTATTACTTTGAAGTGATGGGAAAGGAGAGCTTTATTGCTATTGACATAAACTGTCTCACACTTTGCTAATACACTTTATGTTCTTCATCAATTTGAGTCTAAAAATACTGGTTTTTGGTGAGGTAAAAAGTATAAGTAGACTAAAGATCCCATAGTCAATAGATGGGTAATGGTAGGTCTATAATTTGACCTAGTTTGGGGAGTTTTTTAATATATTTCAATCTGGCGCAGTGGCTCACATCTATAATTTCAGTAGGCTGGAAGGTCATGGTAGGACTATCACCTGAGCCCAGAAGTTCAAGACCAGTCTAGATAACATAACAAGACTTCATCTCTACAAAAAAAATATAAAATATTAGGCAGGCATGATGGTGCACACCAGTGGTTCCAGTTACTTAGGAGGCTGAGGTAGGAGAGCCACTTGAGCCCAGGAGTTCGAGACTGCAGTGAACTATGATAGCACACTGCCCTCCAGCCTGAGCAACAGAGAAAGACCCTGTCTATTAAAAATATATATTTCTGCAACACACTCAGAAGTCCTTGGGAAGGTAATCTGCTCTCTAAAACAATGAAAATTATGGCCCTAATTTTAAATGCAATTTAAATTGTGCTTTTTATGTTCTGTCACTATTAAAAAGAAGTTGTAATACATAAGCTGACTCAATGGATATTTTTTTGATTTTCTTTCCTTCTAGGTATATTGTTTTTAATTTCAGTTCACAATTTTCATGATCCTTATTCAAACACATAAATATTGCATAGAAAAAATTATGAACAATGATTACTGATCATTTACTCAAACAAAATCAATGGCAGAGTAACTCTGGAATATGGAGTTAGCCAGGCATGAAAATAAAGGATTTTTTATTAAGATTCTATTCTTTCTACTGAGCAAGGCACTTTTTATGCATTATCTCATTTAATTCGAATGTTAATACTATAAACTATATAATATAATTAACATTCAATCACACTTGAGGAAAATGAGGTTAAGCAATGAGAAAAATGAAGGGTTAAACAATACTCTCATGGACCCATATGTCGGCACCAGCTTCTCTGAGTTAGGATTTAGAGTCAATCTACACTCTCTCCACTCCCATCATAAATCCCCTTATGTTGTCAGTTTTTAAGGCATTAACTTCTACAGCACTAGTGTTGGCATTATTCTATCCGTCTACAGTATGCAAGGATTGTGAAAATATTTTACTAAAGAGCATATGTTGAAGAGTTTCAACTCTGGAGTTAGACACTAGATTTGAATTCCAGTTCTACTAGTAACCATTGTTATTCAATCTCCCTGTAAAATGAGCATAATCATAGAACTTGCATACTGTTGTGAAAGACTAGAAGAGTTTGAGTCTGTTAAGCAATTAGCACGAGACTGGCATATAGGAGGAACTTCTTACCTGTGAAGTCATATTGTCTTTCTAATCTCTTCAGGCTCACCCTCTTACCCCTTATCTCAATTACTCCTATTTATTTCCACTAACTCTGATCCAGGACTCCTACTCCTGCAATTAGACTTTCTTCATCTCCTCATCCTTGGCAGCTACAGCACGTTGCCTACTCGGACAAAGGAAGTACTGATTTTTGCTGTTGCATAAACACGTGAATGAATAGAGCACATCCACATCAGTACCTGCACTTAAACATAGAACTTTGTGTAGACCACAGCTCACTCAGATGGTTTGACTACCACCATAGATATGACCCTCAGAAAAACAAGTTTTAAAACAACAGCCAACTCTGGGAGTGCTCTCTGAGAGTTGTATCATAGTGTGCCATTTCAGAATCTCTCAGGGAAACTGAAGTAAGACAGGAACATGTCTAGACTAGGTGCGTGTCTTAGTCTGTTCAGGCTGGTATAACAAAATGCTATCAAAATACTATAAACTAGATGACAATAAATAACAAATATTTATTTCTCATAGTTCTAAGAACTACAACTTCAAGGCACTAGCAGATTTGGCATCTGATAAGGTCCTGCTTTCTGGTCACAGGTGCTACCTTCTCACTATGTCTTCACATGATGAAAAGGAAGATCTCCAGGTTCCTCATCCTCTTATGAGGGCATTAACCCTATTCATGATGGCTCTACTCATGACCTAAGCACCTCCCAAAAACCTCATCTCTTAATTCCATCACATTGGGGATTAGGTTTCAAAATATAAATTTGTGGGATGGTGAGAGGCACTAACATTCAGACCATAGCAGTACCTAAACTCACTATGTGTGATACATAAAAAATATGTAAAGTTCCACTACTCTCACAGTAAGCTGCTTTGCAACAACTATATGTTCAGCATACACACACACACACACACACACACACACAAACACACACACAATTACACGGCACCCCTTCCCTTAATTCCTTACTCCCACCATTTATTGTTTTTATACTTTTCTAAGGTGTGTAAGTATTAGTGACAAATATGAGAAAAATAAACCATATTCTAACAAAGCAATGAGATAAGTATCCAACATGCCAATTGAGTCAGTTTACTTCCTCTTATGTTCTGTAGACTTTATTTTTTAGGGCAGTGTTTGGTTCACTGTGAGGTTTTGCTGCAAACATAAAAAGTATTTTTCTTTAAGTATGAATCTATACTCTACCTTATAAGTACATTATTCTACTAAGCTGATTGGACAAGTTATTTTAGACCTTCTTTGAGATGTTTGATCAGAAAGTTGAGGGGACAAAGGATGCTGTTCTGAATCAGGAAACTAGTTTTATATCCTGTCACTCTTACTTCAATCCTTAAAGTACAAAATTTTGTTGGACTGAAGAAATTTCTGTAGATGAAACATCTGTGATTACCTCATTTTAAATATCATTCTAGTTTTACTTATATACATAAAAATAATAGGTCATTTCTTTATAAATAAAACCTAATTAAATTGTAGTTATTCACTAATTTTAAGTTTGTAACTGAAGAGGCACTCTGCTAAAGTTTACTATTTAAACTATCATTGGGGAAAAAAATAAGTAACTTGATAGCATTTGGAGGGAGAAAACTTACCACCAAACTCAAATCCCCAAAAGTGAGAGAGAACTTCTACCCCACTGCCCAACAGGGAGTAGTTTTAGAGGAACACTGGGTCTCTCTGCCCTCACTTGTGGATAAAAGGCAGTTTAACCGACACAAGAATCAAGAGAGAGAGACAAAAGGGCTGGACAAAATCAACTGGAGGCAAATAATGTATTTGGAATATCTCCACATGGAAAACCCTATCTAGTATTTTTTTAAAAAAAGATGTGGGGTACATGTCAGGATTAGGTACATAAGTGGTCTATATGCAGGTGAAGTTTGGGTCTCCCACTTGTCCTCACTTCCTCTGGTTTAGGATCAGGTACCCTTAGTGATATTATATGCTCCCCCCAACCCCAGCAGTGTCCCACTACTGCCGATCATTGTCTTGTAGCATTGCGATAAATATTCAAGACCCACTTATGAGGTATTTCATTCTTTATTTCTGTGATAGATCACTGAGTATGATAGACTCTAAATCCATCCAAGTTGTTGTGAAGTCCATAGTTTTGTCCTTCTTTATGACTGCATAGTACTCCATTGTATATATATGTACCACATTTTCTTTATCCAGTCCACTTTCAATAAGCAGCAGGATTGGTTCCATGTTTTTGCTATCGAGAATAGTACTGCAATAAACCTGCATGTACAGGTATTCTTTTTGTAGAATGATTTGAGTTCCTCTGGGTATATTTCCAGAAGGGGGTAAAAATTGACCTATATAGTATTTAGTGGCAGATAGATTTTGGAGGACTAGAGTAGATCATAATAATACAGAATGCCATTTGATCTGAGTATGACAGAGAAGACTTTATTTTCCATGGAAGTTGGCAAAGATTGCATGTTGTTAAACACCAGGGATTTCTGTTTCTGAAAATAATCCCAAATCAAAGGAAAGTAAAGGTTGGTTTGACTGCCATACTAACTCTAAAAGGATATGAACTGTTGCTAGTGATTACATACCCTGACTGTACATGAGACCAGGGATTGGTAAACCACAACCATGGGCCAAATCTATGCCTCCTTCCATGTGTTTGTTTTTGCTTTCTGCTTTTTAATTATGTTTTAAAATTATTTTTATTGTGGTAAAATATATACAACAAAAAAATTAACCATTTAACCTTCCTCAAGTGTACAATTCAGTGGCATTAAGCACATTCACATGGTTGTGCAACCATCATTACCATCTATCTCAAGAACTTTTTCATCATTCCAAACTGAAATTGTACCCATTAAACAATAACTCCTAATTCTTCTTTCCTCACAGCCTCCAGAAACTATTATTCTACTTTCATTCTCTATGAATATGACTATTCTAGGTACCCCATAAAAATGGAATTGTGCAGTATTTGGGGGTTTTTTGTGGCTGGCTTAGTTCACCTAACAATTATCCTCAAGGGTCATCCATGTCATGGCACGTGTCAGAATTTCCTTCCTTTTTAAGGCTGAATAATATTCCATTGTATGTTTACATCACACTTTGTTTTCTATTCATCTATTGATGGACACGTGTGCTGCTTCCTTGTTTGGTTGTTGTGAATAATGCCACTATGAACGTCAGTGTACAAATATGTGTTAGAGTATCTGCTTTCAGTTATTTGGGGGCATGTACTTAGTAGTGGAATTTCTAGATCATATGGTAATTCTATTGTTCAACCTTTTGAGTAACTTGCTGCCTGCTTTTTGTAAATAAAGTTTTATTGGAAAATAGCCATACTCTTTTGTTTATGTGTTATCTATTGTAGCTTTCATGCTATCTGATAGAGTTCAGTAGTTTTAACAAAGACCATATGGCCTGCAAAGTCTGAAATATTTACTATCTTCCTTTATAAAGAAAAACGTGCTGACACTTGAATTATTGATAGAGTCCTTTGAGACACTTTATAAAAATACAGATATCTGAATCTGAACATCATCAGACATTGAATTGGGATCTCCAGGGGCAGGAACTACAAAACTATAATGTCTAATTCTTTCAAGATGATTCTGACACAGCCAGTTCCTGAGCCAGCATTTGAGGACGACTGAACATCCAGAAACTGATACAATGTATTCAATTACACTAAATATAAGCAGTTACAGTATTCAATTAGTTTTAGCATTTAATAAATGCCTAATGCATACCCAACACTTGAAAGCTGTAAACTGAGAATATGACAGAGGCTAAGCTTGATAGCAAAACTTGTGTCTAAAAGATGAAGAGGAACAATTTGAGATTAAGGGGAATCCCATTTTGGACAGACATATAACATGATGTGTAGGGAGGTATTTTAGTAACCTCCCTCATATTGATCCATGCAATCAGTAAGCAAAATTTCTCGGTCTCAGCAGTCTGTCATATCTCTTCAACTTAGCGTCTCTGAACCTCTGACCTATTGACAGCTTCTTTGCCGTTCAGTCTGCACGGTTTTGTTTTGCTCTGCACTTTCCAAGTCTGCTCATCGATTTCACTCTTCCTATCGTTCTGGGGATCTGTGTCTCTTCATCTATCTTAACATTGGTACGTGTTCAATTTGAGACCACAGTGGTAAAGACCTATTTGCTCTTTTCTCCTCTTTCAGATGCCTTTTTTTTTTAATTATTTGTTTCCCCCCCCCCATAGAAAATATTTGTGGTTTTGTAATCCAGACCACTCAAGTTATTATGGTCCCATCCTATAACCAAATTATAGGAAATAATTACAAGAAAATGTACTTAAACATGCTGCATTTAGTCAAGTCAATAAATATTAACTTGACCCCATGTAGGGCATTGAAGAGACAGAGATGAGCAAACAAAGCATAGTCCACTAATTTTTTCAGCCTTTTTGAGTTTGATGAGTACTTTTGAGTGTTGGAACTTTTGACGACACACTAAGAAGAGGTTCATATATTGTATACATGGTCAGCTTTCATAATTATGTAGGTGTTTATGTGATCTTTTATTTTATTGTGATCTCTTTTAATGTCCTACAGAAAGTTCCTGCATATTCCCAAAAAGCAAGCCATCTTTCTTGATTTGGATTGGGTGTTATAATTTGCTACCTATTACAGTCAGTTGCACTCACTTTCCATTGATTCTATCAGTTTAATTCTCACCCATCAAACAGCACTAAACAGTGTGGATGCATAGTGGTAGCAAATATTTTACATATTGATTAAAAATTGTTGATACAGTTGTAAAGGGTTTGAGAATTTAATAGAAATAGAAAAAATTCAGCCAGGTTCGGTGGCTCAGCCTGTAATCCCGTGCCTTTGGGAGGCTGAGGTGAGTGGATTGAGCCCGCGGGCTCAAGACCCGCCTGGGCAGTGAGACCTCATCTCTACAATAAATCAAAAAATCAGCCGGGCGTGGTAGCGCATGCCTGTAGTTCCGGCTACTTGGAAGGCTAAGATGGAAGGATCGCTGGAGCCCAGCAGGTCGAGGCTGCGGTGGCCAGGAGTGGCCACTGCACTCCAGTCTAGGCGACAGAGAGAGACTCCAACTCAAAAAAAAAAAAAGAAAGAAAGAAAGAGAAAAAATTCAATGTTTAACCTTTTATTTAGTCATGACTTAGCTTCATTTTCTTTGGTTATTATTCTGAAACCTTCAAGTGCTTCTGTAGTATTGAAGACTGTTTCCAATGGCCCTGATTTCTTATCCTTTTAAAAATCTTCTCACTCATTCTCCAGTGCATTACTATCTGCCTTTCTTTTTCGACATAGTGATATAGGCATTGAGGTCAATAGACAGGTTCCAAACCTAGCTCATCACTAATTAGCTGCATAATCTTGAGCAACTTCTTTACATTACCCAAGTCTCAGACACTTCACCTATAAAATTTGAGTATTAGTTTTCTTGAGAATTTTTTAAGAATAAAAGATTAGAATGTAAGCTATAAAATACAGGGTCATTCAAAAACCCTCAATAAAACACAGCTATTATCATTCTTTTTTATTATGTTACTCAAATTACAACAGTCTCCTCTCTAATTTTTCTACCTCATATCCTGCTCTCTTCTGCAGTTGACCCTATTTCAAGTTCATTATCAACATTGCTATAAGTGTGGATTTTCTGTAATATGACCCTGTTTCATTTCCTCCCCTGCCAAAGTCATTCAATGATTCGCTAACAATGTATTCCATACATATCCTTACTTGCAGTTCCCTGAAAGGAGCCATGTTAGCTTCCAACTGCTGCTGTAACAAATCACTAAGAACTTAATGGCTTCAAAATAACACATATATATTATTCCATAGTTCTGGAGGTCAGAAGTCTATAATTAAGGTGTCAATAGGACTGTGTTACTTCCACAGGCTACAAAGGATAATTCATTACCTTGTTGTCTTCAGCTTCTAGAGACCACTGCATTCCTTGGCTCCTGGTCTCCTCCTATCTCTTCAAAGCTAGCAGCATAGTATTTTCATCTCTCTCTCTGATTCTGTCTCCCTCTTCCACTTTAAAGGACCTTTGTGATTACATTGGGCCAATCTGGATAATCCTGGCTAATCTCCTTACTTTAAGATTCACTGATTCATAATTTGATTCCATTTGCAATCTTAATCCCCTTTGCTACGTAACATAACATATCCATAGGTTCCAGGAATTAGGATATGGACATCTTTGGGGAGATGAGGAAGAATGTTATTCTGCCTACTACAGGGACCAAGTTCTTTCTTGTCTCTGTATTTTTATACATGCTGTTCCCTCAGTCTGTAATTCTTTTCCATACTTCATCATAGTCCTCCTTTCTTTTGAGACTCAAATCAAGTGTAAACTAATTCAATTACTCATACACACCCTAGCCCTATCTGAATTATATTCCTTTCCTCTATACTATATATTATATAGTATAGTGTATATATATATATATATATATACACATATATATAGTATATAGTGTAGTATATATATTATAATATTTTATCTATATTAGTTACCCCATTAAAAATTCTACATGGTTAGGGCCTGGGTCATTGTTCTTACTAACCACCCTTAGCTGCATGTATAGATTAAAATGAATGTTCAGCAAATATGTAATGAAAAAGCAAATGCACTTTGGTGGGGGGATAAAGCTTGTAGTTATTGCTATTGTTTTGTTCTTGTGGTTTTGTTAGTTTGTGTGTGTGTTTTTGCTTATTTCCTGATTTTTACCTGTGCTACCTTTTAGTTGAAATCATCAAATGTGTGGCCACAGGGAAAATGTTAATATAAAACATAAATTAAAGTCCCTGTAGTTCTAAACACTGGCATCACCTTGGAAATCGCCTAGGGAGCTTTAAAAAATGTGATGACTTCAACTCAGTCCCTGAGATTCTAGTCTAATTCTATAGTATGACCTGGGAGTAGAGATTTTTAAAGCTCTCAGGAGATTCCAATATGCAACCAAGGTTAAGAATCACTAGTTCATATACAGTGCTTCAAGATTTCCTATGGCAATGCCCAGAGCAATATTCCATACGATTATCAAGATTTGAATAACACACACCAGAATTTGTTATTGACAAAATATGGTATGGCCACTGGCAAATGGTTGTATTCATTGATATGCTGTTTGAAAAGAAAAAACACTCTGAGTTCGGGTAATGGTTCTCTTTTTTGGTAAATTCTGTACATTCTCTGGAAGAAAAGTTTTACATATTTTTACTAAGTGACTTTGAGCAATGAAGCAGAAACTTTCTCAGACTCTGAGGAGCTAGTTCTTGCTACTGTATGACTGGCTCATTAAAGTTTAGCGCTTAGACCCTCGCTTCCTATCTCTGGGGCTTAAGCTGAGATGTTGTAGACCACCAAAAAGAGACACAAGTTCCTTCTTTTAAAAAAAAATTTTATTTTAAAGATGTGGGGTATAATTTAGGGTTAGATATACAAATGTTCATTATGCAGGTACCCTTGTTGATGAGGTGTACCCCCTGCCAGTAGTTTCCCACTACTGCCAAAACCACCCCTCCTCCTTCTGGCAATTTCCCACTATTGCCATTACCTTTCATACAGTATTATGAAAATTGTTCAAGGTTCACTTATGAGTGAGAATATGTGGTACTCAGTTTCTTTGTTTCTGTGATAGATCGTTCAAAAAAAATATGGCAAGTTCCTACTTGTGGAAACTCTTTGGGGCTTTATGAGAGCAATGCCTAATTCATGAGGTCCCCATAACCCATAATTGTGCCAAACCATCTGGGTTTTGTCAATCTTTCCATGTTACGCAACTAAAAGTTTCAATATTAAGAAAAAATATTAACTAAAGCCCAACATGGTTGATGAACTATATTTTGCTGAAATTATCATATGCAACAAATGTAATCCTCATCAATGAACATTTAATAATATCTTCATTCTCTTGTAACCCCAAATATTATCAAGCTATATTAATGAAGAAGAAAACCTGTTTTTCAAAGGTCACAACTGTTTTACATCTTTAAAATATTGAACACATTTAAAAGCATAATACTTTAGGTGTGATTTATAATATTTGCTAAGATACCATTATTTTCTTCTTTGCTTCTTATACTAGAAAGAAAGTAACTTGAAAATCTTGAAAAATTTAGACCCCAAATGCATTTTCTGATTATAAATAGGTATATAGTAAATTGCATAAAATAATGTACTTTTTATATTATTTATCACTGGGTAACAAATGACCATAAACGTAGAGATTTAAAGCAATGTATATTTATTCTCTCACAGTTACTATGGGTTAGAAGTTCAGGTGCAGTTTAGCGGGTCCACTCTGGGCCTTACAAGGCTGTAATCAGGGTGTCCACTCAGGCCTCATCTGGAGGTTTGATTGGAGATGAATCCACTTCCAAGTTCACCCAGGTTGATGGTAGAATTTGTTTCCTTGCAATAGGACTGAGGGCCCTAGATTCTTGCTGTTGTCACTGGAGGTTATTCTCAGTAAGTAGAGGCTGCTCAGCTTCCTGCCACAAGTACCTCCCAACATGGGTTGCTTACTCTCTCAAATCCAGCTGGGAAGAGAGTTTCTAGAGCAAGACTATTAGCAAGACAGAGTCTTATATAACATAAACACAGGAGTGACATTCATTACCTTCATCACATTTTCTTGATTAGAAGCAAGTCACACCTTCTACCCACACCTAAAGGGAGAAAATAATAAGGATACAAACGTCAACAGGGAAAGATTATAAGGGGGCAACCTAGAGTTTGTCTACTGCTTTTTGCCGTAGCATGAGCTATGGTAATATGAGGCAGAGATTGAGCTAATATCACATGATCTAAGATAATTGATTCTGAGTGGAGTCTCTTGGGCCGTGGCTTCCTGAGATGGAGGTTATTCCTATGACTTAATGGAAACTAAGGAAGTCTAACCAAAAAAACATAGAGTTCTGTTTGCCCTTTGCTAAGGAAGGTGAGTACATAGATTAGGAAACATCTAAATATTATTAAGTAAAATATTTTGCACAGTCCCAATCTAAGGAGGATATTTTGCTTCCTTGTTTTTTAATAGTTCAGAAAAACATTTATATAGTATTCAAAATAACTAATTAACTCAAAAGACCACCTAGGAGGATAAAGCCTTGACATAAGATAGAGATTCTGTTTCAGCTAAATGACTTAAATGAGTCATATGCTAAGTGAATATTCATTGAATTCAAATGGATCAGAACTCTACATTAGATTCTCCTGGAGGGTGAGTGGTTTGCTCACAGTCACACTGTTAGTAGCATAGGTCTTTATCTGATATGTCATATGGCAGGAACTTTGCATTTCTTTCATAGTCAACTGTTTCCCTCCTCAGTTCCTTACATTGCTCATTGTGTGGTGTGTGTGTGTGTGTGTGTGTGTGTGTGTGTGTGTGTGTGTAATCCCAAAATCCAAAATTTGAAGTGCTCTAAATCTGAAACTTTTTGAGCACTGACATGATGCTCAAACGAAATGCTCTATGGGGAAAGATGGCAGCAGAGTCAGTCAGAATATGTGAGTTCTGGTGTGAGTGAGTGAGTGTATGGAAAATTTGGGGTACGTGCTGGTGAGTGAGTGGGTGTGTGAGTGGTTGAATGAGTGAAGGCTAGGGAGCTACTGGCCAAGGTTCTCCTGGTGCAGCAGCTGGTGCCACAGCTGCTTGGCTTGGACCCTAGCAATTCCTGGGACACAGAAGCCAAGCATCCTTTTTTTAAAATCAACAAAACCTTTCCTGGGCAGAAAATGCTGGGAGAGACTAATTAAGTGAGGACTCGTGAGCAAGTGGTCAGGGCCTTCTGGTGCAGTAGCTGGTGCTGCAGCTGCTCTGCTTGGTCCCTGGCACTTCCCAGGTCACAGAAGCTGAGCACCATTTTTTTTAATGGACAAAAGTTTTCCTGTGAAGAAGCAGTGGGGGGAGACTACTGGCTCCAGGTTATGCCTCACCACTACAGCAGAAGAGAATGCCAGCTCCAGACTTTACCTCACCACTGAAGCATCTGGCCAGACACTGGCAGCAAGGGCTGCAGAGGGAGTCCCACCAGAGGAGACAAAACAGGCACCTCACCACTGGGACAGGAAGGTGCCCTGACTTGCTCACTATGGAGCAACAGACCTGATCTCTGTGACCGGAGGATCGACTACTCAGGGGTTGATCATGGCCCAGAGGGAATATCCTGAAAGCACAAACTTCGGAGGGATTTGATGAGTGCTGAGTATCAGATGCCCCACCCCCTACCCTGATCCATCACAGGACAAAGAATGTGGCCAGAAAGGGATGAGGAAGAACTCCAAAGAGATCAGTGATGAGTCCAGGGCTGACCCAACCCCCCCTCCTCCCCTGCAACCTTCTGAACATCAGACCCACACAGCTGGGGTATTATGAGAAGGACAAACCTAGGTGGAATCTGGACCTCAGTTGCAACAGGAGAACCCCATTCCAGGATAAGCCTGACTGGGGCTCTTCACACAAGCATATACCTGAGGAACGAGTATATACGAGAGGAACAATTACAGAACCTGCCCAAGAGGCCAGGGTTTTTTCTTTTTTTTTAATATTGAATTTTTTTTTATTTTTTAAAATTTTTGACTTTCTTAGTTCATCTTTTTTTTTAAGTATTTTTCCTTTGTGCATGAATGTGTATGTGAGGTTTTGATGTGCATTCCCCCCACCTTTTCTTCTCTTTTCTTTTACTTTTTTCTTTCATTTTTTGCTTTCTGTTTGTGCATGTGAATGATTGAGTGTTCTTCTTTCAGTTTTTTTGTTGTTGTTAGTTTGTTTTGCTCTTTTCTTCTCTTTTTTAATTTTTTTTTAGTTTAAGGTGTGTGTGAATATATGTGAGAGGGTTCAACCTGAATTCCTTTTTTCTTTTTTATTCCAGTCTTTCTTTTTCTTCTCCATTCATTTTGTGAGGCCTGTGTGTGTGTGTGTTTAGTTTCCCAGGGGTTTTTATTGTTGTTGTTTTTGTTGCTGTTGTTGTTTGTTTTGTTTCACTTTGATGTTATTCCAGTTTGTTTTTAGGTGTGTGTGTGTGTCTCTGTGTGTGTGTTCAATTGTTTTTTACTTTGGCTTCTGCTTTCATTGTTCTGTTTTTTTTTCTTCTTTCTTTCTTTCTTTCTTTAAATTCTTGTCCATCTTATTTTATTCTATTTTTTTCTGTTCTCCTCATTACTATCACTGTATCTTGGACTCAAGGGTTACACACATGGACTCACTACATCATCATATAGAGTGGAGATGGGGAGTGAGTCTCAGGGAACATATAACACAATCAGTGAACATTGAGATTTGTAAGTAGTTTCTGAATCCTAGTTCCCCATCCCCTACCTTATTCGACTTTAAAAACTACAAGAGACAGCAAAGCTTCCCACCCACAGTCCTGTTTCAAAAGAGAACAAATCCAGACCCCAGATCAGAGAAGAATAGAGGCCTGAGTTAACATCAGAAGTGAAAACCTTTCCCACTGACACTGAATAATGGAACTAAAGAGAAAAGTAAGAGATCTGTCATAAATTAGGAAAAACCAAGGAACACTACAAGTAATTTCAAGTGTAACAAAGGGGAAATTCCTGAAAAATCAAACCTCAGAGCCCAAACAATGGAAGTCACCAATGACTGGCACCAGAATATGACAGGGATTAGGTAATGAATGAAAGAGTGAGTAAGACTCAAGAAAGACAAATTGCAACACTGAAAGAACTTGTAAGACAGATTTTGGCAATAAAAAATGTCATCAAGGAAATAAATAACAAAATGAAAAGCATGGAAAGTAGAATTAATCTAGCAGAAGAAAAAAATTCAGAACTTGAAGACCAGAACATGGAATTAACCTGATGTGTAAAAAACATAGAAAGAAAACTCAGAAAGAATGAACAAAGCCTACAATAGATGTGCGATTATATCAAGAGACAAAACCTATGCCTGATTGGTATCCCAGGAGAAGAAAGGGAAAGAGAAAACATCTTGGAGAAAGTATTCCAGGAGATAATCCAAGAAAACTTTCCCCATATCACCAGAGATGTGACCAGCCCTAAACACAAGAGATAGAGTGACTCCTCACAAGACATAAAATGAGACCAACTCCTAGACACATAGTAATTTGCCTACACAAAGTAGGCACAAAATAAAAAATCCTAAAGGCAGCAAAAGAGGATGGTCAGACTACCTACTGGGGGAAACCAATCAGAATAGCAACAGACCTACTGGCAGAAACACTATAAGCAAGAAGGAACTGGAGTCCAATATTCAGAGTCCTCAAGGATAAACAATTTCAACCAAGAATTTCCTACCCAGCCAGCTCAGCATCCTCAGTGATGGAGAATTAAATCCTTCCCAGACACCCAATCCCTAAAAGACTTTGTAACTTCTGGGCCAACTCTACAGGAGACACTTTTAAAAAGCATTAAGCAAAGAAGACAGAAAAAAAGAATGACCATACACTTCCCAAGAGAACAACAGAGCATAGAATCAAAGAGAGTGCATTGCAACAACAAACTTGAAAACACAAACATGCATCAACCCCAAAGTCAAAAGAAAACAAGCAAACAAAGAAAAACTCTATAAGAGAACCTCATGACAGGGATAAACAATCACATTTCAATACTTAACCTGAATGTGAATGGACTAAATGCACCACTGAAAAGACACCAAATGGCAACTGGATAAGAAACCATGACCCAATTATTTGCTGCACCCAGGAGACTCATCTCACCATAAGAAATGCACAGAGACTCAAAGTTAAAGAGTGAAAAACAAGTTTCCAGACAAATGGATCACAAAAGAAGGCAGGAGTCATGAACTTAATATCAGATGCAACATCCTTTAAACTATAAAAAAAATTAAAAAGATGCAAAAGACACAACACAATAATAAAAGATTCAATCCATCAATAAGAAAAATTCATCCTAAACATATAAGCACCCAACACAGAAGCACCAGCATTTATAAAGCAACAACCAAGTATATTTAAAAAGATATTGACTCTAACACTATTATAGCAAGGGACATGAATACCCCACTAACAGTCCCAGACAAGTCATCAAGGCAAAAATTCAACAAGGAAATCCAAAACCTAAACTCAACACTCAACCAAATGACTTAATAGATATCTACGGATTATTCCACCCAACAACCACAGAATTTACATTCTACTCATCACCACATGGAATGTACTCCAAATTCGATCAAATCCTTGGCCATAAATCAAGCATAAACAAATTCCATCAGGTGGAAATATTACCTTGCACCTTCTCAGACTATAGTAGAATAAAAATAAATATCAACTCCCACAAAATTTCCCCAAACCCCACAAAGACATGGACACTAAACAGCATGATGCTGAACCACTACTGGGTCAACACTGAAATCAAAGCAGAAATTAAGATTACTGGAAACAAATGAAAATAAAGAAACATCCTACCAAAACCTCTGGGATGTCATGAAAACAGTTCTAAGAGGAGAATTTATATCTCTACTAGCACCTATCAAGAAAATGGAAATTAAAAGTTGAGAGCCTAACAAATCACTTAAGGAAGCTAGAAAGAGAAGACCACCAATACTCTAACTTTAGCAGAAGGGTCCAAATCACCAAAGTAAGAGCCCAAATCCAAGACATAGAAGACAAAAATATCATAGAAAACATCAACAAAACAAAAAGTTGGTTCTTCGAAAGAATTAACAAGATTGATGAACCCCTAACCAGAATGATCAAGAAAAAGAGAGAAAAAGCCCAAATAAACACAATCAGAAATACAAAAGATAAATCACAACTGACCTCAAAGAAATACAAAAGATTATCAGAGATTACTATGTGCACTTATATGGAAACAAACTTGATAACCTAAATGAAATGGAGGGCCTTGTAACATCACACTACCTCTCCAAGTTGAAACAAGGAGACTAAATAGACCAATAATGACCCAGGAATTGACTCTGTCACAAGAAAACTACCTACAAAAAAACAAATCACTAGACCGGATAGCTTTCCAGCAGAATTCTACAAAACATACAAGGAGGAACTGATACCAATCCTATTGAAAGTATTCCAGGCAATTGAGAAAGATGGAATTCTCCCCAAACATTTTACTAAGCTAACTTCACACTGATAACCAAACCAGATAAAAATCCAACAACAAAAAAAAGAACTACAAGCCAATATCCCTTATGAACATAGATGCAAAATCTTCAACAGGATTCTAGCAATTCAGATCTCCAAAAACACATCTCAAAAATCATCCATCAGCCGGGCTCGGTGGCTCAGCCTGTAATCCCGCACTTTGGGAAGCAGAAGTGAGTGGATTGCCTGAGCCCATGGGTTCGAGACTCACCTGGGCAACTTGGTGAGACCTCATCTCTACAACAAATCAAAAATCAGCCGGGCGTGGTAGTGCATGCCTGTAGTTCCAGCTACTTGGAAGGCTAAGATGGAAGGATTGCCAGAGCCCAGCAGGTCGAGGCTGCAGTGGCTGGGAGCGTGCCACTGCACTCCAGTCTGGGCAACAGAGTGAGACTCCAACTCAAAAAAAAAATCATCCATCATGACCAAGTAGGCTTCACTCCAGGATATAGGACTGATTCAACATCTGCAAGACCATAAATATAACTAAATACATCAACAGATGTAGAAACAAGAACCACGATTATCTCATTAGAAGCAGAGAACGCTTTTGATAAAATCCAGTGTCCCTTCTTGATAAAAACCCTCAAACACCTAGGTACAGAAGGAACATACCTCAAAATAGTAAGTGCCATCTATGATAAACCCACAGCTATTACTAAATGGACAGAAACTGGAAACATTTCCCCCGAAAACTAGAACAAAACAAGGCTGCCCACTCTCACCCCTCTTGTTCAACATTGTGTTGGATGTCCAAGCTAGGGCAATTAGACAAGAGAAGGAAATCAGGGGTATCCAAATAGGAAAAGAGGAAGTCAAGTTATCTCTCTTTGCTGAGATATGATGCAAAATCTTCATACCTTGAAAATCCAAAAGAATCTGTCAAAAACCTGCTTGCACTATTCAAGGACTTTGGCAAAGTTTTGGGGTATAAAACAAATGTGCAAAAGACAGTTACATTCTTGTACACCAACAACAAGCAGGCAGAGAGCCAAATAAAAAGCACAATCCCATTCACAATAGCCACAAAAATGAAATAAAATAAAATACCTTGGCATCTTTCTAAACAGAGAAGTGAAAGACCTTTACAATGAGAATTACAAAATACTGCTCAAAGAAATCCAAGAAGACACAATCAAATGGAAGAATATTCCATGCTCATAGATAGGAAGAATCAACATCATTAAGATGTCCATCCTACCAAAGGCAATCTACAGATTCAATGCAATATCTATTAAATTACCAACATCATTCTTCTCAGATCTGGAAATGACAATACAGAAATGCATATGGAAACATAAATGACCACAAATAGTCTAAACAATCCTTAGCAGGAGAAACAAAGCAGGAGGTATCACACGTCCAGACTTCAAAGCTTACTATAAGGCTACAGTAATCAAAACAGCCTGGTATTGGTACAAGAACAGGCATATAGACCAATGGAACAGGATAGAGATTCTGGAAGCAACGCCTCAATTTCTCAGCCAACTCATCTTTGACAAAGCCTCCAACAACAACCACTGGGGAGAAGAGAACCTATTCAGAAATGGTGCTGGAAAACTGACTGATCACATGCAGAAGATTGGAACAGGACCCCTACCTACCACCACACAAAAGTTAACTCTAAATGGATCAAAGACTTAAACATAAAACCCGAAACTATAAGAATCTTAGAAAATGCAGGGGACTCCCTTTTGGAAATTGGAACTGGCAGCCAATTCTTGATGAAAACCCTAAGAGCCCATAACATAAGAAATAGGATAGACAAATGGGACCTCATCAAACTGATGACCTTCTGAAAAGTCAAATAAACTATCAAGAGAGCAGGGAGACAACCCACAGAATGGGAAAAAATATTTGCCCACTGTATATCTAACAAAGGCCTAACATCTAGGATCTATATGGAACTCAAACACACCAAAGGAAAAAACAAATAGCCCCATTAAAAAGTGGGCCAAAACATGAATAGACACTTCTCAAAAGAAGGTATACGGACAGCTAACAGACACATGAAAAAGTGTTCAGACTCACTAATCATCAGAGAAATGCAAATCAAAACCACATTGAGATACAATCTAACCCTGGTAAGAATGGCCATCATTAATAAAACAAACAACAGATGCTGGTAAGGATGCAGAGAAAATAAATGCTTTTACACTGTTGGTGGGAATGCAAACTAGTGCAACTTCTTTGGAAGAGTGTGTGGCGATTTCTGAAAGAACTAGGAATTGACCTTCCATATGACCAAGCAATCTATTGGGAATATACCCAGATGAACTCAAATCATTCTACAAAAAAAAAAACCTGCACACGTATGTTTGTTGCAGCTCTATTCACAATAGCAAAAACATGGAACCAACCATGCTGCCCCTCAAAGCTGGACTGGATTAAAAAAATATGGTACATGTACACAATGGAATATTATGCAGCCATAAAGAAGGACAAACATATGCACTTCGCAACAACTTGGATGGATTTAGAATTGATCATACCTAGTGATCTACTGCAGGAACAAAGAACAGCGTACCATGTGTTCTAACTCATAAGCAGATCTTGAACAGTTATCATAACACTATAAGAAAGGGATTGGCAGTAGCGGGACACTGCCAGGGAGGGGCAGTGGGATTGGCAGTTGAGGGAAACTGCCAGGGGAGGGAGGGGCACACCTCATCAACAAGGTGCTGGGGACCAGCTCCAGCCGGGTTCAGGGTACCCCAAAGGCAGAGACAGCATCGGTGATTGGGGGGAAGAAGAGAAAGAAGAGACTGGACTCCAGTCTAGTGCAGAAGCGATGTGTGTTATTGGGAATTACAACGGGTCTTTTATACACAAAGTCAGATGTGGGAGGGGTGTCCCCCACCCACCAGAAAACTTAATCCATGAAAACTTAATCAATGATTGCCTTTAAACCCTTTTCATATGATGATCTTAAAATCCCATAACAAAGGATAACCTAATCTGTGACTGACATATTCTATAAACCTTTTTCATCCTAAACTGATTGATTTATGCCAAGGTAAACAATTCTATAGAAGCTTAAGTATTTACTTTATAAATGAAAGTGGCCCATCCCAGAATGTTTGGAATGTGGCCCAGTCCAAAGTTCACAGTGAGCTACCTGCAAGTAACCCAGCTGCATTCTTTCAACAAAATGACTGTCTTCTAAAACTATATTCTACAATTTACACCTCCAATAAATCCTAAGATCATGACCCAGAAGCCTGTGACCAATACTAAGGCTCTTAGATATGACACAAGTTTGAATTATAAGTTGTGTGAAAGTCAAAACTGCAGTTTGTGGAAGAATGGGAGCAATGAGCTTCTAAAGTTAGCTTGTGTTCATCCCGATCTCAGAGTTTTTATGTTTTGAGCTCACAGGAGCTTAATCTGGTTAGTGCTGAGTAGAAACGGGGAAGAAATGGGGTCAATAGCTCCCGAACGCATCCTAGTGGTCTCGGGGTCAACAGCCCTTCCTGATCCCTAATGCTCAGTGGGCCTCTGTGGCCGGCTCCCAACACAAGGGTACCTGCCTAATGAACATGTGTATACCTAACCCTGAATTGTACCCCACATCTTTAAAATAAATAAATAAATAGAAATGCTCAATGAAGAATTTAGTATTTCAAATGTTCCAATTAGGAACACTGAACTGATAAAATACAAACATTTTAAAATAAAAAAAAACTGAAGTTCAAAACATTTCTGGTCCCTAGCATTCTGGATAAGAATTGCTCAACCTATATATGTTTGTGTGTTCATGTATCTGTGTATGTGTATGATACTTCACCTGTATGCATATATAAATATGTGTGTGTGTGTGTGTGTATGTGTGTGTGTGTGTGTGTGTGTGTGTGTGTGTGTATACATGTGTGTGTATTCATTTCCCATTTGAACTCCAAAATAAAATTTAGTCACATTTGAGATATGGGGAAACTGAACTTCATGAAGATTAAATAATTTTTCAAGAGCTACAAACTGTACATGATGAAGCCTAAATACAGATTCACATTTAAGTCAGATTTATGCCCTGACTTAAAGTAATGCTCTTCTCATGATATAAAGCTAACATCCCATTTCTAGTGAGACCTCAATGGTAATTCAAAACAGGGAAGAGGTACAAAGGTCACATAAAAGTTGCCTCTCCAGATATTCATAAGAAGCTCTGTTATACAATCATTGCCCTCTTTAATCTTCACATTCTCATGGTGAAAGGAGACATTTGACATGCACCAGTCCATGAATGCTATGGGTACCATATCTATGCAGTCGCTTATCAGACACCAGCAACCACTCCACAAAGACTATTATCCAGCAGAATTCTCTGACACAGACAGCTGGGAAATGTCAGTGGCCAGAGGAAGTGATTAAAAAAGCATATTTGTCAGTCATTCCATTAACCAGTTCCTTTAGGGAATATTAAGTTATGATTCATTTTTCCTCATAACAATCTTGAGAGGTAAATGGCTTTCCTCCCTTTACAAGTGAGGCAATTGAAGCCCAGAAGAGTTAAGAAATATTCTAAATAATAAGATGTGAAAATGGGTTCCAAATCCAAGTCTGTGTGATACCAAGGTCTATATATATTCTACTATGCCAGGTTGTCTTTGCACTAAAAGAAGTGCAAATCTCTTTCTCATTTCTACTATATTATTAATAATGTGGCTCTGGAAAATCACTAGCTAGATAATCTCTTAGTTTTTTTTTTTATTAAGTTGTAGACTTCCTTAATTCTTATTAATAGTAACTAGTTAAAAGAGTCATAGTAGTTGACACACACAAAAAGAAATTTCCTCTTTCCCCTCCTCTTTAAACCATAAAAAAGTTTGAGAATATAATTGTTTATACATTGATTTCCAGGAATTCAAAGCATCTCAATAAATATTAAATGCAACTTACACTGCTATGATGTAAGAAAATCTGACTTTTTATGTACTTAGCTTCATTATATCAGCTACTTTATTGATCACAACAGAATATGCAAGATCTTGTAGAGGTCTATTGGGCAGGATATTAAAAAAGAACATTTTAAATTAGATCGTATATACTGCCCCCCACCTTGAGTCACTTAAAATCTAATTACAGAGTTGGGAAGATTAGAAGTGAAAATACATAGGTACACAAATACCTCAAAAGAAAAGGCACTCACTCAAAATTATCTGGAAATGGGCTTTCTGGGAAGGCTTTAAGGATAAAGTAGGTTTTGACTCGAATTTTGAAGAATAGCAAGAATATAATTGACAGGAGGAAACTATCAGGCTATGGGGATAATTGGGCCAATGTTCCAGCAGATTTGTAGGAAAATGATACAGGTCTGATGGATCATTGTAAGTGATTTTAATGAAGGGATTCCTTGCAGCGTTATGAGCAGGATTAAGGGAACCAGTGAGAAGCCATTTCCACACCTAGACTAAATGGATAAAAGCAAGAAAGTATCATGGGGGTCTAGTGAGAGTTGAATGCTCACCAGAAACCATTGGCATGAATATCGTAGCTGCTACCAAAACCAACCCACCAAATAGAGAACAAGACCTCTCTCTCCTACTGGCTAACCCCAGTTGGAAGCTTGTCCCTATGGAGCCAGTTTCAGGAGAATGAAGCTGGAAGAAAATGACTGAGAATTGGTCTGTAGGATGCAAATGAAGAAATACTATATGGGAATGAGTTTATCCTGTCTTCTCTAAATGCTGAAAAAGTTGGGAGATTTAAAAGAAAATGCAGCCGGGCTCGTGGCTCAGCCTGTAATCCCGCGCCTTTGGGAGGCTGAGGTGAGTGGATTGCCTGAGCCCGCGGGTTTGAGACCCCCCGGCAGGCGAGACCTCATCTCTACAATAAATCAAGAAATTAGCCAGGCGTGGTAGCGCGCGCCTGTAGTTCCAGCTACCTGGAAGGCTGAAGTGGAAGGATTGCCAGAGCCCAGCAGCACGAGGCTGCAGTGGCCGCTCCCGGCCACTGCACTCCACTCTGGGCGACAGAGTGAGACTCCAACTCAAATAAATAAATAAATAATAAAGAAAAGAAAAGAAAATGCAAACATTAAAAAGGACTGCAATTTTCTCCAGCCAGAAAAATTACAGAAAAGTCTACATAAGGGCTGAATCATGAGGGTGAATAATAACAAAGCAACATTACTTAGAACTTCAATCAGTGGCAATTACCACTTATTTTTCAAGTCAAGACAGATTCCCTTTAAAGGTGCTGCTTGCCACTTTCAAATTCTTAATAGATAATTCTCAAAATAACTACCTCAGTATTATTATTGTTCACATCCTTTGGATGTGAACAGAGTGGAAGAGTCTCTCCTTGACCAAATTTTAGTCAGGCTCCTCTAAGCCTGCTTCTCAGCCAGGTCTTAAATTTAGCCTATTGAGTTCTTGGTTTTAGCTCAAACTTCTGCTACATTCAGATTAATGAAAATTATCTTTTCTTCTCTGTTCTTTTAGTAATCCACTGACCCCCTCACTCTGCTTGTTGACTATAAATCCACAGCAGTCTTTGTTGTATTCAGAGTTGAGCTCAGTTCTATACTTGTCTCTCTCTCCTACTACAGTAGCTCAGATAAAATCGGTCTTGCCATTTTTAACAAGCATCCAGTGCACTTTTTTTTTTTACACAGATGCAAAGACAAATTAAGACATGATTCACTAGAAAGCACTGCTTCCCATTCCTGGAGGTACAGGAAATGTGGCATGTCCCTGCTCCCTCACAGCCAAGTCCCAGTCTCATGACCTAGGCTCCACTTGGAACATCTTACCAGCAGGTGAAGCTCTGAAGGATTAACTCAAGTTAATGAACAGCAAAATCATAGAGAAAATTCACTGTGAACATAGAGTCCAGCCATGACGATAGGGTGTGTCCAATAGCCATGAAATTCCAAAATTGATCTATGGGCATTGCCATGGCTATTGTCTCTGCACCCTGGTCTCCAGCCCAGTTATCCAGCTTCCTATTGATTCTGTAAGCTGATACTATCATTCTAATAAATTTTACTTCTATTGTAAGTAGCCAACATTAGTTTCCATTGTTTGCAACCCAGAAGTCTGGTCAATAGTTTCAACATTACTTAATTTTTATTTTATTTTTGGAGTTTTATTGTTTTTCTTTTTTTATTTTAAAGATGTGGGGTACAATTCAGGATTAGGTATGCAAGTGGTCATTGTGCAGATCAAGTTTGGGCCTCCTTTTTGGTCCCTGCTTCGCCTAGTATGAGATGAGGTACCTTTTTTTTTTTTTTTTTTTTTTTGAGTTGGAGTCTCACTCTGTCCCCCAGGCGTGAGTGCAGTAGCATGATCATGGCTACTGTAACCTCAATCTCCTGAGCTTAGGTGATCCTTCCACCTCATTCACCAGAGAAGCTGGGACTACAGGCACAATTCACTGCAGCTGGCTAATTTTTTTATTTATTGTAGAAACAAGGTCTTTCTATGCTGTCCAGGCTGGTCTCGAATTCCTGGGCTCAGGTAATCCTCTCACCTCAGCCTCCCAAAGTGCTGAGATTACAAGCATGAGCCACCACACCCAGACTTGATTTTATTTTTTGTTAAAATTAAATAATTTTTATAAATATATGAAAGGAAGGGGTATTAGTTTCCTAGGGCTACTGTAACAAATCACCATAAGCTTGATCACTTAAAACAACAGAAATGTATTATTTCATGGTTCTAGATGCTAAAAGTCCAAAACTAAAGTATTGGCCAGGTTGGCTCCTTCTGGAAACTTTAAGGAAGAATCTGCACCATGTCTCTCCCCTAGCTTCTGTTGTTTGCTGACAATTCCTGGCATTCCTTGGCTTGCAGGTACCTTCTTCCAATCCCTGATTCTGTTTTCATGTAGTGTTCCCTCTGTGTGTCTGCCTATGTCCAAATCTTCTTATAAGGATACCAGTCACTGGACCAGAGTTCAGTTCACTCTAATCTAGTATGCTTACATCTACAAGGACCCCATTTTCACATTCATAGGTACTGGGGATTAGAACTTAAATGTATCTTTTGAAGGGACATGATTCCACCAACACCAAAGAAAAAATGCTTATATTGGACTCCTAGAACCTAAAGCCAAAATGAATCAGAGTCAGGGGTGGGAAGTTAGCACAGAAAGGCATTAGAGATATGGATTGGTATGGAGGCCACATGGGAGGATAATCAGCACAGGGACTTGGAATGGTCGCAGGCTATGCTTTGCAAGAAAAGTCTTTAATTTTTGGAAAATTTAGGTTCCCAAATAAGGCTTTTGGATTCCTAAGAGGAGGATAGGGAACTAGAGCTAACAGAAGGAAAGAGAGGTAGAGGTAGAGGGAATTATAGTAAAGACACAAAAGTGAAAGTTAGACTGATAAAGGAAGTAGTGGCCAAAGTTTCACAGGAATTAAATATAAGCATTCCAAGACAAATGTGTATATGTGTGTGTGTGTGTACACATATATATAACAATATATAATGCTATGCCCAACAATTTTCATAGAAAATCAAAACTGTAGAGCTTAGTAAAAATGTGAATTTAGTTTTTAATGAGTCACCAAATAAATACATTCTCAGGAATTACTCTCATGTCGGGGCATACCATATGCTAGAAAATCAGTCTCAAGAAAATTGTACACAAACAGAAGGGGCTAAGAAAAATTTCCAGGCACTAACTAACTTTCTAAAATTGTGGAAACTACAAATGAGCAAAACTTTGTTCTTGGGATTACTTATACTTGAAATGACTGCTTTATTCAGCCTTTGGTCTCCCTTCATTGCCTTTTGATGTCTCCACAAATCAATCACAGCTACAACATTTCTGCTGAGGCAGCACTTTTCCCCAAAGTAATCACATGATATCTGAGATAATGTCTGGAACTTTGTACATTACTTGGGATGCAAAGGAGTATCTTATTTTTAAGTGTCTTAAGCCAAGGCAGTAATTGCGTAAATCATGTAGCGCACAACAGAGATGAGACATAAAATACTCCAAAGGGTTAAAGTAAAAAACTTAGTATCAGAAAGTATTGTCACTTATCTTTGGAATCTCAGGAACAAAATTACACTTTCTACACTAAGTAAAGCAGTATTAAAAACAAACATTATCAATAGAAGGATAAAATGAAAGTCAAAGAGGGCAGTGGATATTTGCTCCATTCTTGGTAAAAATAGAAAATGGAGATTTGTGTCACTCATGTACCTAATTTTGACTTGTACCCCACATATTTATAATAAAATAAAATTTAAGCCGGGCTTGGTGGCTCAGCCTGTAATCCCGCGCTTTGGGAGGCTGAGGTGAGTGGATTGCCTGAGCCCGTGGGTTCGAGACCCACCTCAGCAAATTAGCGAGACCTCATCTCTACAATAAATCAAAAATTAGCCAGGCGTGGTAGCGCGCGCCTGTAGTTCCAGCTACTTGGAAG